>NC_037668.1:208119219-208338848 GCF_003255815.1 Theropithecus gelada | reverse complement strand
AGCTAAAAAAAAAAAAAAAAAACAACTCTTTTTTTTTTTTTTTTTTTTTTTACAAATCTTAGATTTTACAGACCCTTGCTAAATTATGTTGAGTAGCCACTCCTTCCTAGATCATAACTGCTGTGTAACAAATTGTCATACATTTAGCGGTTTAAAACACCACACATTTACTCACAGCTTCCATGCGCCACACGTATGGGGATGAGTGACTGGGTCTTCTGCTCAGGGTCTTTTACAAGACTCCATCAACGTTTCAGCTGGGGCTGGGGTCTCATCTGAGGCTCAGGGTCCTCACTCAAGGTCACAGGGCAGAATTCGTTTCTTTGAATCTACAGATCTCATGGCAGCTTGCTTTTTCAGGGCCAGCTAGGGAGAGAGTGAATCTGCTGCTTTTAGTGTCTGACCTCTCGATCTTTTAAATGGCTCATCTGATTAGGGCAGACCCACCCAGGATAATCTCTCTTTTGATTAACTTACAGTCGAACCATCAGAGATCTTAATTACATCTGCAAAATCCCCTCACCTTTGCCTGATAACGTAGTGTCATCACAGGGGCAATAGCCCATCACGTCTGCCATATGCTATTGGCTAGAAGCAAATTAAGGTCCTGCTACTACTCAAGGGGAGGGGATTACACAAGGGCATGGGACATCAGGGGTCTTCTTAGAATTCTGGCAACCACAATAAGCTACTTGTGGATAAAAGTGTTGTCATAGGTATTTTTTGTTCAGTCATTATGCTTAGCAGAGAAATAGGCACACGGCAGAAAAATAACTGGTATGGAGAATTTAGTGATTGGAAATGAATTAATATTTTGAAGACACAAAGTTTCTTACAGAGCACACTCTGAAAAAGGTCATTTTTTACCCCTCAATATGTCTTAATGGGTTGAGGTAACGAGAAGTGTGGACAGGTATCAATCACAAAAGCACACAGGCTAAAAGAAAGAAAAAATGAGCTGGGACATCTAAGTTCAACTTCCACTTCCTCCCATACAAGCTGGGTGACCTTTTCCTATCGGGAAAGTGGGAGAAATAGTTCCTGTCCTCCCTTGCAGGCTGCTGAGAGGGCTTGGAAAGAACGAACTGTGGGTACAAAGGTCTTATTGTCCTGGCCTGGATTGCTAAGGAAATGGTGACTAATAATATGCTGCTATCTCATAAGGTGAATGCGTGATCACATAACCAAGAGAGGCTTTTTTTTCCCTAATCATCACGGTAAGACCTTCTTGAGAGGCAGTCAGAGTCTCTCCAGTACAATGGAAAATTGCATTTTCTATGCGCACATTCGAGGGGAAAGAGACCCCTCCAACGTTCTTCTCAGTTTTACCCCGAAGTTGAGTTCTGGGTCCAAAATCTCTCAAGCAGCCTCCACAGCCGGCTTCCACAGTCCCCTGTGTGTCTCTGCAAGGAACACAAAGGAAGTGAGATAGTGGGAAGTCTGGGGCCGTCCTCGGTCACGTGAGAATTCCCTCTCAGTTAGCCGGGGCGTGCAGCTGCACAGAAGGAAGGCAGCCACGCAGCTCCAGTCCAGGCTGGGAGAGAGCTTTGTAGATCCATCTCCCACTGAGCAGGCTTCCCTCCTGCAAGGAGAGACTCTACCGATAATGTGTTAAGATCAGATTAATGCAGGAAATACACATGTAATAAATAATAATAGTGTAATAACAGTGGCTGTCATTGCAATGGTTATTTCTGTTAAAAATATGAGATCTACACTACAGATTTCTTAGGATAATTTTGCCCTTACTTAAAAGAAACTGACAGACGTACTTTATAAAAATGAAAATAATTTAATGAATAAAGAATTGGAGAATATTGACTCACCACTTATTTTCCTTGTTTAATCATTGCCTTTTTTGTTTGTTTGTTTGCTTTTTTTACTTAGAAACAGCAAGTAAATTTGTTAAAAAAAAAAAAAAAAAACAGATAGGGAAATTCTGCCCTCCCCCTGTCTTACTCTCTCCTCAGTTACCTGCAAGCTGCCATTATCAACAAGGCTATGCTTGGGTTTTAAATTCTCCAGGAGACAACATTATTTAAATGTCACTCCGGGGCAGTTGTTGTGAAAAGAAAACAAGAGTTTTAAACGATGTGGAAGCCAGCTCGGTTTATGATTTGCACACCTCAAAGCTTTAGGTTAATGGAAACATCCCAACATCACTATCCCACGGTGATGTTGCTGACTCATCAGAAAGAACATTCACTTAAGAGAGAGAGAGTCTGCATTCTTTCTCTTGTATTCCTGCATCAAGTTAAACATGTATTCTAGAACATGAAGCAATTTGAGAAAATCACCTTGCTTTTGAGTCTCACGTCTGATATTTTTGCATTTGAGAAGCTTAACATACAACTCAGGTGAGACAGGGACACATATAAACATGGCAAGGTAAGAAACAGAAAGCATAAGAACTGCTTGGTCTGAACTATGGACTTCCTTGGAATTTTTAAATGAGGGGCTCTTGATTTTAAAAACCGTGTTGACAAACTGATACTATATTTTTAGCATGCCTTGAATAGAAAACATGCAAGATATGTGAACAATATATTTCCAAATATGTCACATATTTATAAAACACAGTAAATGCATGACAGATTGAGTAGGCTATGTGGAAAAAATAACAGCTGTGGTACACCCTATTTCTTAGCAAATTCATACACAACAAATGACATTCATGTCCAATGTTTTCCAAAATCTATTTTTAACCATTTTAGAAAAAGAGTTTGAGAATGAAGAAAAAGTTTGCAAAAGAAAAATCAGAAGATGGGTATAAATTTAAGTGACATGTCATGTAATTATCATGTATAAAACTAGCTCTGAATTTTTCCCAGCATGCAGCTGTTTGATGGAAACGATATTAAATGAAGCATTAGAAGTGATCTGCATTTTGAGGTGGGCTGGAATGTCATATATGAGGGAAAGCATATAGAAAGTTCCAGAATATAAAGCATACAGTATATGTGCCAATGAGGGGAAGATTTACTTTGATAGGGTAGAGTTTGCATCAAAGGTCAATGAGAAACAAGGTTTGCAGCAACAAAGACAAGATCAAGTTCGGCATTGAGAAAGCACCTAGAAGTCAGACCAGGGATGCTCTGATTTAAATCTTGTGCCGTCGAGATCCATGGTCAGTTCTGAAGCAGAGAATGAGCATGGGAAATCATGTTTTTAAGGTGATAGTTTTAGTAGCTATGAATACAATAGGGGCAAATAACCTTTAAGGATAATGGTATGAATCCTTTAATTCTGCAATATAGATCTGTGTGATTTACAAATCATTTCCAAAACCTTAATCTTTTTTGAGCCATAGAACGACCCTGTAAAGCAGACAAGAAAAATTTAATCATGGGAAGGCATGGTGGCTCACGCCTGTAATCCCAGCACTCTGGGAGGCTGAGGCGGGAGGATCACTTGAGGTCAGGAGTTCAAGACCAGCCTGGCCAATAGGGTGAAACCCCGTCTCTACAAAAAATGCAAAAGTTAGATGGGCATGGTGGCATGCCTGTAGTCCCAGCTACTTAGGAGGCTGAGACAAGAGAATTGCTTGAACCCAAGAGGCGACGTTGCAATGAGCCAAGATCGCGCCACTGCACTCCAGCCTAGAAGACAGTGAGACTCTGTCTCAAAAAAAAAAAAAAAAAAAAAATTCATTATTTATATCTTCCTCACAAAGAAACTAAGCACTTGTGACTTCTTCGGGGACACAAAAAAGGGCAGGTCCAGTCCTAATAACCAAGTTATTTGTTTACTTAGTGTGATATCTAGGAGAGATGGGATTTCAGATATTTTTTGCTTCCTCTTCTTTTTAGTTTTTCCCCTGAATTTTCTACAATGAACAAATATTATTTTATAACCATAAAAATGGAATTAAATATTATTGCCTCAAAAAAGGGAAGAAATTCACATCTTTGTGCCTTTGAGCCCAGCTCTTTTCTCAGCTCCTTACTTAAAACTGGAATTGACTTCCCTGTGCCATCCATTCCTAGCTTCTGCCCCAGGCAGGAGGAGCTGGACTCAGTGAATACACGACTCTATTCACCAGGCCGAGCTGCTGAAAGGTAACATAGAATGGACAGGGCTATGAGTCTGGAGAACTGAATTTGCATCTTAATTTCTACAGAGTGGGAAGTTCCTTCATTTTCGTGCACCCTTGTTTCCTGTTCTGTATCCTTTCTGCCCAATAGGAAGTGTTTCAAGCTGCTGAAGCAAACGTTGCCTTATCAAAGAAAGGTGATACTAAAGCTACATTTTCATGGGAGACTATTACAATTTCAAAATACTACAGTAGTGTTCTGTTTAGCCTTGGCCTGATTAGAGGGAGATTTTGGGCAGCAGGAATGTGGGAAGGGGAAGGGAGGCTGGGTGGGTATGGAGGATGCTAGAAATCGAGGTGTGTCCCTTGAGTTGAAATTGAACTAATGAGCAGGCATCCTAAGCTTCCTCTGACCCTTCCCTTACGAGCTCTGCTCCAATGGGATGCTCCTGACTAATGGGCACGCCACAGAAACTCATGCAAGGAGGCCGCCTGATCTAGCGGCCTAGATCGTCATAACCGGCCTGCTTCCTTGAACTTGGGTGAGCAACTTGGCCTCTCAATTTCCCACGTTCTCTACCCTAAATAAATTTTCTCACTGGGAGGTGGGGGATAATTGAAATCAAATTTCTACAGGATTTTTAACTCCTTAGAATTCATCAGTTTTAACCTTGGGGTGAGGGCCCCTGGACCCCTTTGAGACGCTAATGGTATCTATGAGCCCCTTTCCCAGAAAAATATGTACATACCCATCACCTTTTCATGTAATTTACGTGGTTTATAAAGCTTATCTGTAAACTTCTCAAAGGCTGAAAGCAAAATAAACCCTACCTTAAAAGAAAACTGCAATAAACATTTAAAATATTAATAATGTGTCATTTATATCGTGTAACTGCAATCCTTGTGGGCTTGATTGGCAAGTCTATTGCCCTGTGTTATCGTAGTTATGCTCATTTTATTATTATTAAAAATAGCTCGGTCATCTTTGTTGGTGCTCATTCCACCCCCACACCACCTTTTCTTGGCAGGTTGCAAGGGGAATGTTTGACTATTTTCCACTCTGAAGGCTTTGGAACTAAGGATGTATTTGCTATTGGTCTTTTGTGTAGGACAACATAGATTCCTTCCATCTAGGTATAATCTTGTAAATAAGTAAGAATATGCATGATTGCATTGAGTTTTTAAAATGAGTTCTTCTTTATTGCTCTTGGACAGTTAAAATTGCTATGCCTGAGAGAAAAAAATGAAAAGTGGCCCACTCAACAGATTATAGAAGATACTTAACATAAGCATTCAATCCACGACTGGTTGAAATTTGCATAATTATTATTCTTATTATTTATTCTAAAATAACTGAAAAGCAGCGGTCTTGAAGAAAGAAGTTTTTAAGAAGTGATATTTTATGCATAGGTTTAAAAGGAATCAGCCCATTTATTCAATAATGAAAAAGATCATTATTTTCACATTCCCACCTAATGTCTTCTGTTTTCTTCCATCATTATTTAGCTCAGCTGGGAATTAGGCATATTCTTTAGTTATGCTTTAAAAAAAGCACTGGTCTTATGAAATAGCAATATCTTTTGTAGACAACTGGCTATACTCAGGTGGAGACACCTGAGTGCATAATGTATTTTTTTTTTTTTTTTTTTGTACAATGTATAGGTTTTCAGCACACCAGAATCTGGAGTTTTCTCTCTCTCTCTCTCTACACACACACACACACACACACACACACACACACACACACATGTATTTTTTTCCTTTACTATCTTCTATAAAAGGATCCTGCTATTGATTGCAACTGACTGAGCTGCTTGAGTTGATATCTAAGCAACGCTAACCCAGATAGGGATTAGCATTACATCAGCCGTCAGGCGAGGGAACCTGGCAGCCTGCCAGCCTGTAAAAACGGAGCGCGTTTGCGTCACTGTTCCCTTGGTGATGCTTCTTGGAGCCTCGTCAGCTGTCCCCTGAGGTTGTTTCCTTAATATGTCAACAGACATTCCTGAATCTTTAATGCTGAATAGCTCTTTTCCTTTTCCAAAAACACTTAGGTGACCAAGCAGCTTGTGTGTCCTGTTGCTATATCTTTGAAAATGTATTTCTTTCATGAAATAGGTGTTTGTTCTATTCAAAACATTTGAGGGGATTTAAGAAGGTTTAGATTTCTGCTCTCCATGTTAAAGGACCTATTTTTGCAGAAACAGGGCAGCCAGCTTAGAGCTGAGAGCTGCCTCTCTGCTTTTATCATTCTCAGGAAAAGCCCTTATTCCCTCACCAGCTTACCCAAACCCTCCAATTATCCTGTTACAGTGTGACATTCATTGAACAAAACGGTCGGTTGAAAGACCCGACTGGAATTTGCCCCCATTTATGACTTGCTCTCTGACCTGCTCTGAGAATGCCTGTCCACTGCTCACTGCAAGCCACAAACAAGAAAGACTTGTCAACCGATGCCCATGTGAAATCTCTTTCCTCCTCTTCCCGGCATCTTTATTCGCTGTCCCAGTAGCTTGAGCTCCACATTCATCTTGGTATATTTTACATTGAAAAGTACCAACTGCAATGAGCAAAGGGAGCCTCGAACTCAAGTCCCTTCCTTCTCTCTCTCAGCAAGAACACGTAATGCATGGTAGTTGAGATGTTTTCCCTGTGCACACCCCTCCAGACTGTTATGCAGTTGCTATAGCAGTTCCTCACAGTCAATGGTTTAAGCAGCTTCAATGTGCTGAGGAGTCATTTGGGTTTTGGGGGGATTATTAAATGCAGAGTGGGGGTGTTTTTAAATGCACTTAGTCCCGAGTGACCATGATGAGTGACTGAGAAAAGAGTCACTGTCCCCTGAGCGAGCTTGGCAGCTCGACTCTACCACCCAAGGGGCGCTGTTGGTGGAGTCTTGTCGTTTGGTGCTTTTGTGACCAGGAAATCTGCCTTCAGGCTGGATTCCCAAGACCGCTGCTTCCTCACTCTGCCAGCTGCTATAACCATCGCTATTTCTGTTCCACAGTTCATGTGCCCCCAGTGCCCTTCCCCTGGAGCTCTTGCATCAGCCTTTCTGGAGAAGGTTCTCTCCCATGAACCCCGGGAGAATGCAAACATGAGTTGCCCGGAAGTGGAGAGATTCAGAATTGCTGGGTTTCAGAGTTGAAAAGAATGCTTAGAGTGAAACCCAAACTTCTCATTTTGTTTGAAAAATAAAAATCTGGACCAGGCCTGATGGCAAATGCCTGTAATCCCAGCACTTTGGAAGGCTGAGGAGGGCAGATCACCTGAGGTCAGGAGTTCGAGACCAGCCTGGCTAACATGGTGAAACCCCGTCTCTACTAAAAATATTACAATTAGCAGGACGTGGTGGTGCGTGCCTGTAATCCCAGCTACTCGGGAGGCTGAGGCAGGAGAACTGCTTGAACCCAGGAGACAGAGGTTACAATGAGCTGACACAGTGCCATTGCACTCCAGCAAAGTGAGACTCTGCCTCAAAAAAAAAAAAAAAAAAAGAAAGAAAGAAAAAAGAAAAGAAAAGAAAAAGAAAAATCTGAAGCCCAGAGAAGTCCAATGACTTTGTTGCTATGGCCAAGTTGGCATCAGACCTGGGGCCAGAATCCATGTCCCTGCACTGACCTTTGCCCTGTTCAGTACAGCAGCCCGTGAGTGTCCAGGGGCAGGGCAGGATTGGGCAGACTGTGGGCCCCGTTGCCCTGTCCAGTGGAGCGAAAGGCTCTCGGACCAGCAAGCCACGTGCAGTGTGGGGGTGAGCAGTAATCATGGGTGCACCTCTGGGGGAGTCGATTTTTCCGCCTTAGCTGAGAGCTCACAAGAGAGCTCTTTCCTCTGTACTCCACTTAGACTCCACCTAGCTGAGGCATGCTGTTCCTAAGGTGGCATGCGTCCCATGGCAGGAATGGAGAGGCAGCAAGGGGCAGCCCAAAAGGGAACCTGGACTGTCCTGGGGACAGCATTGAACTAGAGTCACTTCCTTTTCCTTGGGAGCCAGGAGGGAAAAATAGTATAGGCACATGCAAGGAGGTAGGAAGGAGCCTTTGAGCCTAATCTACAGCCTGCACATCCTGAATACGGTCTCCTCACTGTTCTCTTCTCCCAAACTCCGTGGGTCCCCCGTGGGTGGAGATATTGAATGACTGGCTGAGCTGGGCAACTATGGTTCAGAGCAACAACTCTGGGTTAGACCTCTTGAGTTTCGCTTGATTGCTATGTGATGCTGGGCAAGCATTTATCATCTCTAAGCCTCGGTTTCCTCATCTATAAAATGGAGATAATATTATTTATTTTAAGGACTGTCTTAAGGATTAAATGAGATAAAGTCTGTAGTGTGTTTGGCAAAGTGCCTGGCACAAGAGTGATTAGTACACCTTAGTCACCGCAAATGTTATCACTTACAGAACAGCTTTTGGAGGGAGTTCCTAATGCTGTTTATAAACACATCTTTTCAGTGATAAGGTGGGAAGGCATGAGCAACCAATATATCAGCTTGGTGAACAATAAGGGAAGCCACAGACCGGGCGGACAGCTTGGTGGAAACAACACAAACTACCTAGCCCCTGACAAAGCTGTACAGCAACCTCAGTCCCATGTGAGGGTTAGAGTCCGCCTACCCTTGCCAGGGAGCCCACCAGTCTATTTTTAATGGCCTACAACCCTAGCTCTGGACACTTGGTTCTAACATGCAGTCTAACCATTGGGGGTGGCTGTGGCAAAAGAGATAAAAGAAGCACAAAGTTAATAATGGTTAGCATATTCACAGCACATTGCCATTTAGGCAGGGCTTTAATGATCTCTGCAGGGTAGCCAACGTAGTGTTTCTTACCATCACATTTTTATAGATGAAAAACAAATCCTCAGGCTCAGGGACTTGTCTCAGACTGAAGAGCAAATAACCGTTGGGAATTAGGCCTCAACTCTCCTCCCTCGAAATCTTCCTCCCTTACCGCATGTCACACTGCCAAACATACACATGCTTACACACACAGGTGCTCACATATATGCATGTGTGCACACACACGTACAAGCACACTCATACACACGCATAGACACGTGCTTAAACACATGTATGCACACACACGTACATGCACACCCATACACGTACATAGACACATGCACACATGTCACACACCTACCTACACACAAGCACACACAGGGTGAGTGATAATGGGCATGAGGTATACGCGCTGGCAAGTGCTGGTTCTGTGCTGCTGTTACTGGTGGCAGGTACCCGAGTTATCGCAAGGTACCTGTGGTGAATCCCTATGGGTTTGCAGCAACTTCAGTTCTTGCCTTCTTAGAAGAAAGAATTTGACTGAGGAACATGAAGTAGAAGGAGAGGCGGAGGCGAGTTTCAGAGCAGAAGGGAAAGTTTATTAAAAAGCTTTAGAAGGGTAAGGAAAGGAAAGAAAGGAAAGAAAAGAAGGGGCTGGGCGGGGTGGCTCACGCCTGTAATCCTGGCATTTTGGGAGGCTAGGCGGACGGATCACCTGAGGTCAGGAGTTTGAGACCAGCCTGGTCAACATGGAGAAACTCCGTCTCTACTAAAAATAGAAAAATTAGCTGAGTGTGACGGGGGGCGCCTGTGGTGCTTGGGAGGCTGAAGCAAGAGAATCGCTTGAATCTGGGAGGCAGAGGTTGCAGGGAGCTGAGATGGCACCACTGCACTGCAACCTGGGTGACAGAGCGAGACTCTATCTCAAAAAAAAAAAAAAAACACAAAAAGCACAACTTGGAAGAAGGCCAAGCGGGTGAGCTGAGAAACCAAGTGCTCAGCTTGCCTCTTGACTTGGGGTGTTATGTGTGGGCATACTTCCGGGATCTTACTGGGAAGCTGGTGATCAGTTTCAGGCATTTGCTCTCTATTAGGAGATGGCCTTTCCCTGGCACGAATTGTGACTAATTATTACTTTAGAGAAATGGTTAGCAGCCACCTGCCCATCACCTGGTGGTCGCGCCACACTCCCGGTGTGTGTCTGTGGAGCCCTCGCCTGCCCCGCTCACACTTGACTAGCTACCTACTGTGACACTACACTTGTTCCAGCTCCCTGGGATTCTTCAGTGGGTGGCTGCAGAGCCTTCCTGGCCCTCACTGAGGATCCCGTACACCAGTTCACTAACCAGAACTTTTACTTCCCTCAAGGGTCTGGGGCTAAGGGCCTGGACACACGAAAAACTGGAACATCCTCCTTTATGTTTCCCAGTGTTTCTGTTGCCATCACGAAAACAGAGTGTGCTGATTTGGGAACCAACCTTTCTCTCTCAAGCTTCGGAATGAGTCATTTGGCAAATAGCTTCATGTGGGAACTACAAATCTCTCATGTCACCTATAGAAACCCTAGTCTTTAGAAACCACAGTGGGGTCTTTGTGTTTTTCCATTCTCCTCACTCCCGCGGTGGCCGCAGGGATGGGGAATCACGTATCACAACTGCGTGACACACGTCCATTCTGCATGCAATAGTATACATTTAGTTCAGCTGGGAGGGGGCTGGGAGGTGCCATTTCTGCTGCTAACCCAATTTCTCTACTATCGGGGGCAACCTTTCCTCTCCTGCCTCTGACTCAACAAACCAATTTTAGATTTGGCTAGCTGACTCCCAGAGCAAGCTAGGGATCAGCCGCAACGTTCATCTGTGCGTTTCCGCTGGTGCCAAGAGAGAGACTTTATTTGGGAATACTTGGGACATATTTTGAGGGAAATTTTTCTTGTTGTGAGTTCCGTACAGGTTTTTGAGTTTCTTTTATTACTTGGAGAATAAAAATCATTACAATAAAACCATCAATCTTTTCATGCCTGTGATATGTATGTTCTTTTCATGGTTGATTTATTGAACATTTTCCCAGGAGACAAGAAAGTAGCTCATGATTTTTTAATAGCAAACTTCTATCCCAGTGGCTGCCACACATGTGAATTCACTTAAGATGTATTTACTGAGCACCTTCTGTAGTTCAGGTACTGTTCAGGGAGCTGAGGAGATGGCAGTGAATGGCATAGACACAGTTCTTGTCTTCAGGAAATTTATATTCCAGGAATAGCTAAAAATAAATTTCATAGATAGGTCATAGACCAAAACCAGAATTAAGGTCAATCCATGAAGCATCACTTGAACTTGATGGCCTATTTTTATTCATACATTTTAAAGTGTTGTTATCAAATCACTTATTGGTGACTTGAAGGTGGGGACTGCGGCTGAGAATTAAGTCCTTAGAAGAGGACTGAGAAGCTAATATAATTTAGATAGTTCATTTTTTCTTTCTTTCCTTTTCTTTTTTTCTTTTCTTTCTTTTTTCTTTTTTCTTTTTTTTCTTTTTGGAGATGGAGTCTCTCTCTGTCACCAGGCTGGAGAGCAATGGCGCGATCTCGGCCCACTGCAGGAGAATCGTTCAAGCGATTCTCCTGCCTCAGCCTCTGGAGTAGCTGGGATTACAGGCACACGCCCCACACCCAGCTAATTTTTGTATTTTTAGTAGAGACAGGGTTTTACCATGTTGGCCAGGATGGTCTCCATCTCCTGACCTCATGATCTGCCTGCCTCGGCCTCCCGAAGTGCTGGGATTACAGTTGTGAGCCACTGTGCCCAGCCCAGATAGTTCATTTTTTTTCCTTAGGGACGTGAAAAACAACTATTTATAAACTACTTATTTTTGTAAATCCGGCCTCTAGTTGATTTTAATTGGTGGCTCATTCATTGACTCATTCATTTATCTATTGAATGCTGTGGTGCACCAGGCACTATGCTCTGTGTAAAAACACAAAGTATAGTGGTCCCTGCCCTCAAGGAACTCATAATCTTGTAAGGAAAGTAGACATGGAGACAATTGGATTGTTGTGGTACAGCGTGTGTTAAATGATGTATGTGAGGTGGGGGTAATCAGCTCCACTGGCATGGGCAAGGGGATGACAGAATTTTCCAGAGTGGAGATGACTTGTGAACTGTGTCTTTAAAGACACCTACAAATCTAATAAGAGCCAGTGCCTTGTCTCCATTCGTTTCTCTTCAACCTTTGTCCTTTGGCGGCTGTAAGGGATTTGGCCACATTATCTGGCCACCAACAAACAACGATACCGGCCCTTCTATTGAGTAAGCTACTTAGTATTCTATTTTGTGCAATCAGAGATTAAATTCCAAATTCACTGACACTGAAGATGAAACGGCTAATTATACACAGTAATTGCATTTAAAATCCATGCCTTTGAATGACTGATGAAATCTTTTTTAAAGGCTCCTAAAACTCAGTGCACTCAGCAACTGCCTGTGGTTAAGGGATAGTATATTTTCAGTTTTGTTGTGTGTAGGCACAGCTTCCTAAGCACGTCTTTTGCTTGAATTCAGTCTGTGCATTTAAAGGAATACTTTTGTTACCCTTGATCTCTGCTTCACAGTTATTTAGAGAAGTGTATAGGTGCATATAAGTGCATATAAGTGTATATGTACTTTTAAGGAAAGAAAGTGAGACAGACAAGGAGAAAAGTATTAGGCTGGCTATAGTAAACAGTCCTAAATGTACATGTGTATTAAAATATCACATTGCGGCCAAGTGCGGTGGCTCACATCTGTAATCCCAGCACTTTGGGAGGCCGAGGTGGGTGGATCACATCAGGAGTTCAAGACCAGCCTCAACAAACATGGTAAAACCCCGTCTCTAGTAAAAATACAAAAATTAGCTGGGCGTGGTGGTCCGCGCCTGTAATCCCAGCTACTCAGGAGGCTGAGGCAGGAGAATCACTTAAACCCGGGAGACAGAGGTTGCAACAATTTTTTAATAAAAATAAACAACTTTTTAAAGATAAAAAGAAAGCTGGGTGCGGTGGCTCATGCCTGTAATCCCATCACTTTGGGAGGCTGAGGCCAGCAGAGTGCTTAAGGTCAGGAGTTCGAGACCAGCCTGGCCAACATGTTGAAACCCTGGCTCTACTAAAAATACAAAAATTAGTTGGTCGTGGTGGTGGGCACTTGTGATCCCAGCTACTCGGGAAGCTGAGGCAGGAGAGTTGCTAGAACCCAGGAGGCAGAGGTTGCAGTGAGCAGCAATTGCACCACTGAACTCTAGCCTAGGCGACAGAGCAAGATAGCATCTCAATAAAAAAAAAAAGAAAAAGAAAAAGAAATAATAAGATAACGTAAGTATAACTAAGATAACATGTAATATATAGTAAGTATAGATTACAGTAAGATAACATGAATTGATAATAATTGTATAATTGCGTGATAACATTATAGTAAATTTTATTTTTAAAGCTTTCTATATATTTTTAAATGTATAATTTAAACTTTTAGAATTTATAGTGCTTTAAATATGTATTTGAGACTCTGCAGTGTTCTTACTCATCACTTGAGTCATTAGTTATGAAAATGTATTCAGTCATTTATTGGAATTTATTCATTGAATCCATTATTCATTCTAAACACCTGGGGAAATGAAAGGTGCATCGTCCTTACCTATTGTTTTTGCCTAAGCCCACGCTTCTGCTGTGGAATGCAGCTCAGAACATGGCTGTGTTTTTGGAGGGCATTCAGTTTAGTTTTCTCTCAACTTTATTGCTAGTTGAGGCTTCTGGAACTGTTTCAGTTGGATGCAAAATGAAGGAAGTCATGTCAGATGAATCATTTCACTGTGTGTTGCTTTACAGAATCACTTCCCCTGGATAATTAATAAAAGATTGACAGGAAGAATGTCCCCGGAATAATTAGCAGGCAGTTTCCGAATGGGAACTTTTATTTTTCTCATGGTTCAAACTGAGCACCTAGTTTTTGCCATTTGAGGATTTTTGACAGAGACAGAGGCAGCCTTAGAGCCACTGCAAAGCTGGTTTTTGTTAGAACACAGCATATGTATTTATGGAGCAACAATTCCCAGTCCTCCTTACCATAAAAACACCATGGAAAATCTTCAGGGTGACCTCCTGCAGGAGGCCCTGCCCAACTGCTAAAGCTGCCTCTCCAGAATCCCTTGTTCTTCACACTAGTTTTGCATTTTGTAGCTCTGACTCGCATCTTTGTAATGAGGTGAAGTTTCTAGCTTCTAGGCAAATAAGTCAGGCACTGCAAAGTCAAGTGGCGTAAGGTTTTTTTGTTTTGTTTTTACATAAAATGGCATGAAAATGTTTTCAGAGACAATGCCAGGAGTCCTAAATCCTGCTTGGTGAAAAAACACTGAGAGCTCCCACTACATCCAATAGCATTGAACCCCACAAACTAATCCGGGGACAACAAACTCAGTTGCTCATTGGGTGAAAATGCTGATCTGATTAGCAACTCTTCTTTTTGCTTTTAAACTAATTTTGTTCCTTTTTGCAATTATCTTTTCATATGTGTTTTATTTCAGCAGGATAATGTTTTCTGACTCAACTGTCAGGCTGGTATACATTGCAAGTTGATTTTAGAATCCTGATCATCTTGGCCGGGCATGGTGGCTCACGCTTGTAATCCCAGCACTTTGAGAGGCCAAGGCGGGCAGATCACCTGAGGTCAGGAGTTCAAGACCAGTCTGGCCAACATACATGGTGAAACCCCGTCTCTACTAAAAATACAAAAATTAGCTGGGTGTGGCGGTGTACTCCTGTAGTCCCAGATACTCAGAGGCTGAGGCAGGGGAATCCCTTGAACCCAGGAGGCGGAGGTTGCAGTGAGCCAAGATGGTGCCACTGCACTCAAGCCTGGGCAACACAGCAAGACTGTCTCAAACAACAACAAAAAGAATCCTGATAATCTTGTTAATATTAAAAATAAAACTCTGGCACTAATCAGGTTTATGACCTCCTGCGAGTCAGTTGAATGCTTTGAACCTCAGTTTTCCCAACTGTAAAATGAGGGGTTTGCACTAGAATATTTCCAGTTCCCTTCAGTGCCTACACTCTGTGATTCTAAAGCATGCCTGGGCTGGCTTTGAGCAGAACTGTTCACAGATTTCTTGTTGAGGTCGCTGAGGGCTCCCTGTCTGTACGGTCCCCTCCAGTGCCACCCACCCTCTCTCCTGTCTCCATCTCTCCTCCACCTCTACCTAGGAGCTCACCTCCCAGCCTTTCATGGGTCTGCTCCTCGTAGCCCAAGAGTTAAGACCCACAGGCCACATGGAGGAGGCCCGCCTTCTCAGTGGGGAGCTCTGGGCTGCCACTGGGCCATCCTCAGCTTGACCCTGATCTGTACCCCCTGACCCGCCCCCCCTCCGACCCGCTCTCCTAGCACTTAGGGGACCTCATTCCAGCAAGATGAGACTCTGCGCCTTCCAAGATGAAAACAAATTCAGTGGTCTTCCAACTTCCACCTAGGAACCCTGAGACCAGAAGACATAAATACAGTTCTCTGGTCAGAGGTGAGAGATTGCTTTGAAAACTGATGTTAGATTTTAAAAGTTCATGGAAAGTTTGCATTTCATTCCATACTAGACCAATTTCATATAAAAATGTTGTTTTTTAAAAAAAATGGAGAAGCTAACCAACAAGTAACTCTAAACCTCCAGGAAATGTGCTGAGTTTGCCCATGGCTGGGAATCCCCATCGCCCCTCCTCCACCTCCATCCCTTTTGGGATCTGCCCCTTTGAACATGTATTCCAGTTTGAGAAACATGGAATAAGAGCAAGGAACCATTTGTGCAGCTGAAAGAAGGACTAGTTGCATTTCTTGAGGCTCATAGAGTCCTCCATTTTTTTTTTTTTTTTTTTTTTTTTTTTTTTTTTTTTGAGACAGAGCCTTGCTCTGTCGCCCAGGCTGGAGCTGGAGTGCAGTGGCATGACCTCGGCTTGTTGCAATCTCTGCTTTCCCGGGTTCAAACAATTCTCCTGCCTCAGCCTCCTGAGTAGCTGGGATAACAGGCACGTGCCACCACTCCCAGCTAAATTTTTTTTGTATTTGTGTTGGCCAGGCTGGTCTCAAACTCCTGATCTCGGGTGATCCGCCTGCCTCGGCCTCCCAAAGTGCTGGGATAACAGGTGTGAGCCACGGCACCCAGCCTCCCCTTCTTATATAGGTACATTTTATGTGCATTTAATGATAAATGTACATTTTGGTGATTTTCTTTTTTGTCTTTAACCACTTGGTAGGGAGGGGGGCTCTCTGGGGGGTACTTTGGGGCATGTGGAGTTTCTCATTTTCTTCCAGGCAATGCGAGGTGGGGGGTGGCCGGCTTTGTGGGGGCTCTGGGTTGCTCCAGAGGAGTCAGATCCGTCCCTGGCCAGGGCTTCTTCTCACTTGGGACCCTGGGGTATTCTGTTCATCTCTCCCAGTGCTTATTAACTTTTTTGACCTTGTTGGAAACTTTGCTGTTTTCACAGTCTGTGGAACTGAAACTTAATGTTTCACAGTTTACGTGACCAATATTATGTATTTATGATTATTCTATCACATGTCTACCAGGGTTTTGTTTGTTTTTTGCCTCTGAGAAGGAAGGGGAAGCACTGCCCTCCGGACAGTTGGCCCGGGCCTCCCGTTGGGTGGGGTCTGAGGGAGGTACTTTTCATTTGAATACTGAGGAGACAGCAAATATCTGCAGGGCAGGGGGTTGCTGTGGAGTCAGATGAAGATATATCTGAGAATATAGTCATTTGAAACTGGTATTTCGCAAGGCACCATCTCAACTTCAGGGAGAATGGCTATTATCAAAAAGAGAAAACTAACAAATGCTGGCAAAGATAAGGAGAAAGGGGAGCCCTTCTAATGCTGTTGGTAGGAATGTAAATTAGTACAGCCACAATGCAGAACAGTTTGGAGGTTCCTCAAAAACCCAAAAATAGAACTACCATATGATCCAGCAATCCTGTTGCTGGGAATATATTTAAAAGAAAGAAAATCAATATATCGAAGAGATATCTGCATTTCCATGTTTATTGAAGTAGTATGCACAATAACCAAAATATAGAATCAACTTAAGTGTCCCTCAAAGGATGAATAAAGGAAATGTATACATACACCATGGAATATTATTTAGACATAAAAAGGAACAAAATCTTGTTATTTGCAGTAACATGGATGGAACTGGAGGACGTTAAGTAAAATAAATCAGGCTCAGAAAGACAAATAACACATGTTCTCACTCACATATGGTAGCAAAAAATTTTGATCTCTTGGAGGTAGAGAGTAGAATGGTGGTTATCCGAGGCTGGGAAGCGTAGTGGGGAGGACAGTATTAAGAAGGGTTGGTTGGGCCGGATACGGTGGCTAACGCCTGGAATCCCAGCACTTTGGGAGGCCGAGGCAGGTGGATCTGTTGAGGTCAGGAGTTCAAGACCAGCCTGGCCAACATGGTGAAACACCGTCTCTACTAAAAATACAAAAATTAACCAGGCGTGGTGGCAGGCACCTGTAATCGCAGCTACTCAGGAGGCTGAGGCAAGAGAATCACTTGAACCCAGGAGGCGGAGGTCGCAGTGAGCTGAGATGGCACCACTGCACTCCAGCTTGGGTGATAGAGTGAGACTCAGTATCAAACAAAGAAAAAACAAGAAGGGTTGGTTGGGAACTGCAGGGAGGTGAGGAGGGTTAATGGGTATAAAAAATAGAAAAAATAATATCTACAACCTACTGTTTGATAGCATGAACAGGGTGACTATAGTCAATAATAATTTAATTGCACATTTTTTTCCCCCAAGACGGAGTTTCACTCTTGTTGCCCAGGTTGGAGTGCAGTGGCGTGATCTCAGCTCGCTGAAACCTCCGCTTCCCGGTTTCAAGCAATTCTCCTGCCTCGGCCTCTTGAGCAGCTGGGATTACAGGTGTCTGCCACCACACTCAGCTAATTTTTTGTATTTTTAGTAGAGAGGGAGTTTCATCATGTTGGCCAGGCTGGTCTTGAACTCCTGATCTCAGGTGATCCACCCACCTCGGCCTCCCAAAGTGCTGAGATTACAGGCATGCACTACCGTGTCTAGCCAATTGTACATTTGAAAATGAAAAAAGGCTGGGCATGGTGGCTTACATCTGTAATCCCAGTACTTTGGGAGGCTAAGGCGTGTGGATCACTTGAGTTCAGGAGTTCGAGACCAGCCTGACCAACATGGTGAAACTCCGTGTCTACTAAAAATACAAAAATTAGACAGGCATGTTGGTGTGCACTTGTAGTCCCAGCTACTTGGGAGGCTGAGGCAGAAGAATTGCTTGAACCTGGGAGGTGGAAGTTGCAGTGAGCAGAGATCGCGCCACTGCACTCCAGCCTGGGTGACACAGTGAGGCTCCATCTCAAAATAAATAAATAAATAAATAAATAAATAGAAAAAAGAAGAGTTGGTTAATTGGTACAAACATTCTGTTAGATAGAAGGAATAAGATCTACTGTTCAATAGCACTGTAGAGAGAGGCTGGGTGCAGTGGCTCACGCCTGTAATCCCAGCACTTTGGGAGGCTGAGGTAGGTGGATCACGAGGTCAAGAGTTCAAGACCAGCCTGGCCAAGATAGAGGAACCCCATCTCTGCTAAAAATACAAAAATTAGCTGGATGTGGCAGTGTGTGCCTGTAGTCCCAGCTACTCGGGAGGCTGAGGTAGGAGAATCACTTGAACCCAGGGGGTGGAGGTTGCAGTGAGCTGAGATCACACCACTGCACTCCAGCCTGGGTGACAGAGTGAGACTCTGTCTCAAAATAGATAAATAAATAAATAAAATAAAAATAGCACCATAGAGTGACTAGAGTTAACAATTATTTATTGTATATTTTGAAATCGCTAGAAGGGAGAAGATTTGGATGTTCTCAACCCAAAGAAATGATAAATATTTGAGGTGACAGATATTCCAGTTACCGAGATTTCATCATTACCTGTTGTATGTGTGTATCAAGAAAAAGAAAGCAATGAAAAAAAGAAATTAGTATTTCAGATCAAAGCCAAGTGTGGCCCTAGCTGCACCCCAGCACCCTTAGCTGCTCATTTACAGCAGCGCACTGTAAGGGTCCTACCTCACCAGGGGATGTGGGTGCACTTGAACTGATTTGATGTGTCAGGACACGAGTACTAAGTATTACTACAGTCATATGAAGAGAGCCACTATTAGCATTTGTAAGCCCCAGGGATACTTGAAAATCAGAAACTCACAGAGGTGCTGGGAAAGGCTGCCTGAGAGCTGGGAAACCTAGTTACTTATGCGCCACCACCAAGCTGCCAGCACTGAACTCATCATGGTGCAGAGAAATTTGGATTGCATCAGCCCAAAACGGGGCTGGGGATCTAGAAGGGGTGGTACTTTTTTTAAAAGTCTTTTTCTATGTGTTTATTTAGTCAACAAATCTCGACTGAGTGTCAGCATTTGCTCCAGGCAGCGGGTGAAGGTAACCTCTGATGCAGACAGCCTCCAGGGAGGGAGGGATAAGCCTGAGGGTGGGGCTGTTGGGGAACTGGCAAGAAGCTGAAAGGATCATGGGGCAGATGGACAGAAAAGTATTTTGTGAAATGAATGAATAAGTGAATAAAAAAGGCCAGCAGGTAGATGGTCTAAATAGGGCTGGGGTAGATCCAGGATAGTTAGGGGCAGAAAATCCATGGGAAATCACTGGGTGGGAGACGGTGCAGCCTCAGAGGTACAGCACACGTGGTGGAAGTCCCGGTTGTACACCCAGGTTGTTCACAAGAATCCAGCTGCACGAGAAGGCAGGGAGAACAGGGCAAGGCCAGGCTCTGGGAAATAAGCTGGCCCAAGTTTTTTTTTTTTTTTTTTTTTTTTTTTTTTTGAGACGAAGTTTCTCGTGTTGCCCAGGCTGGAGTGCAACGGCATGATCTCGGCTCACCGCAACCTCTGCCTCCTGGGTTCAAGCAATTCTCCTGCCTTAGCCTCCCGAGTAGCTGGGAGTACAGGCATGTGCCACCACACCCAGCTAATTTTGTATTTTTAGTAGAGACAGGGTTTCTCCATGTTGGTTAGGCTGGTCTTGAACTCCCCACCTCAGGTGATCTGCCTACCTCAGCCTCCCAAAGTGCTGGGATTACAAGCGTGAGCCACCGCGCTTGGCCCCAAGTAGCTTTTCTAAGCAACAATGCCACATCCTCTGTTCACCCACCCAGTCCCATGAACCTCCCACTCCGCAGCCTGATCTTGTGTCTTCTGCTTTCCCAGCAGCAGATTTTTGGACCTAGTCTTCCATTTCCATTCTGTCTCCATGTGCTATAAGTAGTTTCTCATTTAATCCTCATGGCAACAACTTGGTAGCTGGGACTGGCCAGGCTTTCAGATGAGGAGCCTAGGTTCAGAGAGGTTAAGTACTTTGCCCAAAGTCGCATGGCTAGTAAATATGAGAGCTATGATTCACTCATTATTAACAAGCTTCATCTAGGCCGGACATGGTGGCACATGCCTATAATCCCAGCACTTTGGGAGGTTGAGGCAGTCGGGTCACAAGGTCAAGAGATCAAGACCATCCTGGCTGGCCAATGTGGTGAAACCCCGTCTCTACTAAAAGTACAAAAATTAGCTGAGCGTGGTGGTGTATGCCTGTAGTCCCAGCTACTCGGGAGGCTGAGGCAGGAGAATTGCTTGAACCCGGGTGGCAGCAGTTGCAGTGAGCTGAGATCGCACCACTGCACTCCAGCCTGGGTGACAGAGCGAGACTCCGTCTCAAAAAACAAAAAAAAGCTTAATCTCAATGACCTCCAAATCCCTCCTAACTCGGAGGTTCTGTGGGTCTATGGAATGCCTTGGTGAAACGGAAAGAACACAAGCTCTGAAGTGGGACATACCTGGTCTGAAGTGGGACATACCTGGTCTGAACTGGGACATACCTGGTCTGAAGTGGGACATACCTGGTCTGACTTCAAAGCATGTGTTTTTTCTGTTTCACCAGGGCATTCTACAGACCTGCAGAACCTCCAAGTTGGGAGGGATTTGGAGGTCATTGAGATGAATCTTCTAGATAAGCAGTGATTCAATTTTCTAGCACTCTCCATAAGCCAAAAGCTGGAATATGTGGCTGTGTTTTTGCTTAGGCAAGTGGCAAACAAGGGCAGAAAGAAAGAGGAAGAGAGGGAAGGAAGAAGGAAAGGAATGAAGAAAAGATGGGAGGGAGAGAACAAAAGTTCAGCTTCAATGAACGTATTTTGAATTTTTTTGATGGAACAATCTGGAAAGAGCTATTTTAGTTTCACCATGCCTGAACATCTTGCAATTTATGTTTAGCATTTTTTTTTTTTTTCTTTGTCCTGGTCTCTACCTTAATTTGACATGTGCTCTTTTCTTCCCAGGCAAGACTTTGCCTCCTCATGATCAAGGTTCTAATTTGCTTCCTAGTAATAATGCTCCTCCACCACATCTCCCAGTATGACCCAGTGTCAGGATCAGCCCAGGGGAGCACCCACCTGGCCTGCCCAGGCTCCTGAGCAAGACTAAACCAGAAAGCAGGTGGAAAATAGGCTGCATGCACCTCCCCAGCTGATTTAGGGAAGAGTAGGACCTTTCTGGAATCTGGTACCTTAGGGAAACAAATCCAATAGCATGGAGTTGAAATTGGTTGCAATTAGGTGAACTGGTTACATCATGCGCCATGTGAGGGAAACAGCCCTGCAGACCCTGAGTAGCAGTAACACTATCTAAAGCAAGTTTGTTCAACCCGTAGCCCAACACAAATTCGGAAACTTTCTTAAAACATTATGAGATTTTTTTGCAAATTTTTTTTTTTAGCTCATCAGCTGTCGTTAGTGTTAGTGTATTTTACATGTGGCCCAAGACAGTTCTTCTCCTTCCAGAGTGTCCCAGGAAAACCAAAAGACTGGACACCCCTAATCTAAATCTTTTGCAGGTTTTGCAGATTTGAGGCTTTTGTTGTGTTTATCTTGGGGCCTCTCTGGAGCTCCAGGTCAGTGAGGAGGAAGTCTGCAGGCAGCAACTTTCAAGGAACCCCGAGGGCAGGGCGGGGGGTGGTGGGACAGGACCAGCACTGCAGATGGGCACCTCCTAGTGCCTGGAAATATGTGAAGCAGCACAGGGCTCTAAGAGCACAAGAAGACATGCTTCCTGCCCTCTGGTGACTTAGGATCTAGGCCAGGGACCAATTAGAAGACAATTAAGGACTTAACTGTGAGAGAAATCAACTCTAAGGGTAATAGGAGTTTGCAAACAGAAAAGACTTCTGTGACTGTGGATTGGAAAGATTTGGGTAAGGACTTGAAGCCCAGGAAGGATTTGGGTGGAGTGGAAAGAAGGGCATCAGGGCAGGGTTGAGGGAGTAGAGGAGGCAGAAAGACGGAAAGTCCCCATTAGGATGTGATGAATTAAAATAGAAAATAGCCTGTAATCCCAGCTACTCGGGAGGCTGAGGTGGGAGAATCGCTTGAACCTGGGAGGCGGAGGTTGCAGTGACCTGAGATGGCACCATTGCACTCCAGCCTGGGCGAAAGAGCAAGACTCTATCAAAAAATTATAATAAAAAACAAATAGAAAATAACAACACTTTACACTTGTCACAGTTCTCCAAAGTAATTTTTATATATTGTCTCCTGTAATTTTCACAATGTGTTTGGGAATATACAACCCTCTTCTCTTGGCATAGCTGGTTGGGGTGAGGGTGGGACATCTGACCTCAAGTGGACCATTATGTCTCTCCCACTCCCATTGGACTTTTGAATTTGCAAGCTGAGGGAGGTTCAAATTATTATTTTAAAAGAAATTTTTTATTTCCGTAGGTTTTTGGGGAACAGATGGTTTTGTTGTTGTTGTTATTTGTTTGTTTTGTTTGTTTGTTTTTTGAGATGGAGTCTCACTCTGTTGCCAAGCTGGAACATAGTTGCACAATCTCAGCTCACTGCAACCTCTGCCTCCCGGGTTCAAGCAATTCCCCTGCCTCAGCCTCCTCAGTAGCTGAGACTACAGGCACGCACCACCCACCACGCCTGGCTAGTTTTTTGTATTTTAGTAGAGACGGGGCTTCACCACATTGGCCAGGATGGTCTTAATCTCCTGTCCTTGTGATTTGCCCGCCTTGGCTTCCCAGAGTGCTGGGATTACAGGCATGAGCCACCGCGCCTGGCCATGAGTAAGTTCTTTAGTGGTGATTTGTGAGATTTTGGTGCACCCATCACCCAAGCAGTATATATTGAAGAGGGAGGTTCAAATTAGTTTCTTCCAGGTGGCTAAAGGAGGCAAAGTTTGGAATAATGGAAAAGTAGAGGCACCTGGTCTAATGGAAGGGAGAGAGAGGGGAATGGAGGAAGAAGCGTGTGTTCAGATATTCAGAGGAGGGCAGGAAAGAAAAATGAAGAAGAGCTGCCAATGTTAGAATCTAGGGCCAAGTTGGATTGAGACATCCCACAATTCTTACACCGAAGTCCCATTTTTACTGAGTCATGTTGAGTTTCTCCTTTCAATAAAAACATTCCTAACTAATACACACACCTTGTCTCATTTCATTATGCAATAGTCCTTCTGACAAGATTAGTTTCATCATTTCCCTTTTATGGGCCACTTAGATTTCAAGAAAGAAATGAGACTCAGTGAGAAATGTGCCCAAATCATCATCAACTGGTATGTAATTGAAACTTGATTCAAATCCTGATCTGATTTCAAAGCCCAGGGTCTTCGACTGCTTCCCCATAGCACTGTCTTCATTTCCTAGGAGTGCCAGGAACAAAACACTACAAACTGGGTGGCTTGAAACAACGTGAGTTTATTGTCTCACAGTTCTGGAGACTAGAAATCCGAGATTGAGGTGTCGGCAGGACCACACTCCCTCTGAAACCTGCAGGGAAGAGTCCTTCCTTGCCTCTTTTAGCTTCTGGTGATGCCAATAACCCTTGGTGCTCCTTGGCTTGTAGCTGCAGCACATCAGTCTCTGTCTTCCCATGGCCTGCCCCCTTCTGTGTCTGTTTCTCGGCAACTCTCCTCCTTTAGTAAGTGCACCAGTCATATTGAATTAAGGACCTTCTCTACTCCAGCATACCTCATCTTAACTTGGCTACATCTGCAAAGACCCTATGTCCAAATTAGGTCATGTTGACAAGTACTGAGGTTAGGACTTCAGCATTTCTTCTTGGGAAACACAAGGCAACCCATCCTGTGGTTCCAGAGAATGAAATTTAACTCAAAAAAGAACTGAGGCCAAAAGACGCAGCGAATTACCCAGGTGGCTGAGCCAGTAAGTGGTCAGCCAGGGCTCAGAGCTAGCTCTCTCTCTCTTCTCTGTCCTCTTTCATGTTATGGCTGGGATAGTGTGGTGTAAGGAAGACATCTTGGGCCCCCAAAATCACTAAGGAAAACTCAAGCCCAGAACTGCTTAGGTCAAACCTGCCTCCCATTATATTCACAGTCACTCCTCTGCTCACTGAGATAGATGTGTATCTGATTTCCCTCCTTTGGAAAGGCTAATCAGAAACTCAAAAGAATGTATCACCTGTCTGTGACCTGGGAGCTCCCTCAGGCTTTTAGTCTTCCTGCCTTTGCTTCAAGTTGTCCCACCTTTCCAGACCGAACCAATGTACTTCTTACATATATTGATTGATATCTCATGTCTCCCTAAATGTATAAAACCAAGCTGTGCCCCAACCACCTTGGGCATATGTCATCAGGACCTCCTGAGGCCGTGTCACGGGCATGTCCTCAACCTTGGCAAAATAAACTTTCCAAATTAACTAAGACCTATCTCAGATTTTTGGGGTTCACAGTGTATTAGTCTGTTCTCATGCTGCTAATAAAGACATACCCGAGACTGGGTAATTTATAAAGGAAAAAGGGTTAATGGACTCACAGTTCCACCCGGCTGAGGAGGCCTCACAATCATGGCAGAAGGCAAAGGAGGAACAGTCACATCTTACATGGCAGTAGGCAAGAGAGAGCCCGTGTAGGGGAACTCCCGTTTATAAAACCATCAGATCTCATGAGACTTATTCACAATCACAAGAACAGCACATGAAAACCTGTCCCCATGATTCAATTACCTCCCACTGGGTCCCTCCCACGACACATGGGAATTATGGGAGCTACAATTCAAGATGATATTTGGGTGGGGACACAGTCAACCCATATCAGATAGGTAAAGATATCTTATAGGCATAGGGGAAAGGTCACAGAAAATAATATAAATTTGAGATGTTTTGACCAAAAGCAGATATTTAAATCTTTGATGAGCTTGCTAAAACAGAGCAAAAGAAGCTAAAAGGTCAACGGGAGCAAGGAGTGAGGAAAAAAGAGGAACTAGCAATCAAAACACAGCAATCGGTTTATTCAGTTGTTCATGCATCCCATTATTTAATGGGCACAGTGGAGTGTCACTCATCTAGTAAATTTTCAATGGGTGGTGGCCATTTTAAATGTGCATTTGTGTGTTTAAATGTGTGGTTGACATTTGTTTTCTCCTGTCCTCTGTTATACGTCTTTGGATAATTCCACAAGATGACTTGGCCTTATAGTCTTGCAAGAACTAAGATTTTTGGCCTGAAATTTAGTCTTGGCCATCAGTAGTAAATTTAAAACTAACATCCCTCAGGAAGTACTAGAATTAGCTAAACAAGGGAAGGAAAAAATGGATAAAGTCTGTGACTAATTATACTACCAGATAATAATGACAATTCAGTTCATCTCTGGAAACTCCTAGCAAGTAGTCATCTCCAAAATACCCTTCATATTTTCATTAACTGGTCTTGGTTGAGTGTCCATCACCTTCAAGGTCTCCATGGTCACTTTATTCTCCAGAAAACAACAGAACAACCAGCCAATGGCAGAGGGAAGTCCATGAGAACATGGATTATTACATCATCTGGGCTTAGGAAACTTATGGTATTTTTAGAGGATATAATCTAGGAACCTCCAGAAACAGTGAGGATATGCTACAAAATCCTGGATTAAGCACCAGGTGCTTAAAATGAAACATCTTTCCTGTTCCCGAATTTTCTCTCCCTTTTCCTTTCTGACCCTAATGGCCTAATTTTTTTCAATCTCCTCCCCCAGTGCCCAGGGCTGCATTACCCACTTCCTGGAGCTCAGACCCTCTAACTTTTGGAGGCATGTTCACCCCCTGACATTATATCAGGCGTGTTCACATGTACCCACCTCCCACATGAACAGGTAACTATTAAGAGCTGTTACCTGCTGGTATGTTAGCACAGTACTCTTTTAGACTTTTGATTAGACATTTATGAATTTAACACATTTTCTTTTTATATGTTAAAGACAATAAAGTATCCTCTTGAAAAAATTAATACATTGGAATTCCTTGGTTTGGACTTCACCCTCTGACCTACCGGCCCTGGCTGACCTCTCACTACAGACAGGACACGTGTGTAGATAAGTGAGTCTCTCTCTGTCTCTCTCTCAATATCAAATGATATATTTAGAGAGGAGGCAGTTATTAATTAATCAAGTGCTTATTATCCAGTTCAAACTGGGGCCAGGCTCTTGATTTTCTCCTTTATTCCTTTCTCCCAGCCTTGTGGATGTTGAGGCCACCATTGCCAGCCAGCAAGGGAAGAAAGTAATTACTTTTTTACATAGCAGTCATAGCAGTTCAAACACTAATTCTTTGTTTCTTTATTCTTTTTCCTTTTTTTTTTTTTTTTTGAGATGGAGTCTCATTCTGTCACCCAGGCTGGAGTGTAGTGGTGCAATACTGACTCACTGCAACCTGTGCTTCCTGGGTTCAAGCAATTCTCCTGCCTCAGTCTCCTGACTAGCTGGGATTACAGGTGTATGCCACGACACCTGGCTAATTTTTTTTGTTGCATTTTTGGTAGAGATGGGGTTTCACCATGTTGCCCAGGCTGGTCTCGAACTCCTGACCTCAAATGATCCACGTGCCTCAACCTCCCAAAGTGCTGGGATTACGGGCATGAGCCACCATGCCAGGCCCAAACATAAATTCTTGCAAAGTCTTTCAATAGTCACTGTACCTGGATCCTTCCTAATTCCTCTAATTCCATTAATTAAACTGGATTATCTCAAGCTAATCATATACAGAATCTTGATTTAAAACAAAACACTCTCTACCTGGCCATGCCATTTGAAGGACATTTGATCCTGTATCCTGGCGTGCGTGCGTGCGTGTGTGTGTGTGTGTGTGTGTCAGAGAGAGAGAGAGAGGTGTCATCTAACATCCTCTACGTGTAAATAAACAGTCTTTGGAGGTGCACAAATAGGTTAGCCCAGTGACCTGCCTCGCAAGAATGCTTTGAAGAGTTACTAGTTAGAGGATACAAGATACTACGGAAACCTAAATTGTTTCTGAAAATGCTAAACAATAAGACATTTCTCAAAAGTGCCTCAGTCCCTTCAGTATTTTACAGGAATTTCAACTCTAGCAGCTTTACACAGGCATTATCACTTAATTACCAATAAAAATCTCACTAGCAACTTCCATAACTTCATTTGCAAATGAATATGCACACCTCCTAAATCATTCCCTCCTTTTCTCTCTCCCTCTCCCCAAGTTATTCCCTGACTGACTCTGAGAGACTCCACTGCAGCTGGGATTTGTAGAGGCCCCCCATTTCCAGGTGTCCTTCCAGGCCAGCGTGCACTCTGGGACATGTCAATACCACGTTGATGGAATTGTACCTGATTCCCACTCAAACCCATCCATCCCTCCTGGCATTGGTGGGGGTCGACACATGACAGAAACCTGGTTCCATTTGCTTGAAAGGTTCACAAGCCACAGTGAACTTCTTTTTTGTTTGGTTTTGTTTTGTTTGGCTCTGTCGCCAGCCTGGAGTACAGTGGCGCGATCTCGGCTCACTGCAACCTCCACCTCCTGGGTTCAAGTGATTCTCTTACCTCAGCCTCCCAAGTAGCTGGGACTATAGGCATGTGCCACCACGCCCAGCTAATTTTTGTATCTTTAGTAGAGATGGGTTTTCACCATTTTGGCCAGGATGGTCTCCATGTCGACCTCATGCCCACCTTGGCCTCCCAAAGTGCTGTGTTTACATGCATGAGCCACCGCGCCCTGCCCCCATAGTGAACTTCTTAGTGATCCAAGGCCAAGTTTCCAGTATGTCATGAAAACTGAAACCTGGTTCTGAGTTTCCAAATTCACACAGAGCCAGTCATGACGGAAGATGTGTGAGGCAGCAAGGGCGAGTAGCACCACAGCACAACTGAGATACTCAGCACTTGGTTCTATTTCTAGCTCTGCCACCTCCTTGCTATGTGGCCTGAGGCTGGTCACCTGCTCTCACTTAGTTCCCTTTCCCTAGAACTGGGGGAGAGGGGAGCTTTTTACCATATTGTTCCAGGACCTGAGGGTGTGTATGCTGAAACAGTAGCATTCCTCTGAATCTCTTTGAATTACAGTGCACACATCTTCAGGATATCACAGGCATCCCATCCATACCAACACGTGCCTTCTTTCCCTAGTCATTTTTCTTCAACTATTCCCCTTTGAGCTGGGCTAAGAGAACAACATTCTGGATTCATTCCTTAGGTGCACTGTTGGTCATCTCACAGACTTAAATATATACATCTGTCCCACTTTTAGAGAAAATAGGACCAAAATCTATTACATGTATTTTAGGCCCTCTATCTGAATTCTGAAGTCTTGCTCTGACTTCTTTTTCGGCTTCAGCTTTTGATTTCAGGCACATTCACACTTGTTTAGCTTTCAACTTACAGAGAATGCTGGAAAAGAGATTCATGTATTATTTAGAGCATTCATCCAAATGCCCTCCCAGATCCCTTCTAACTCCATGAGGTCCCATGAGTCTGTGAAATGCATGGGCAAAGGAAGAGGAACTGAGGCTTTGAAGTCAGATATACCAAGTTCCAATTCCTTATTCTCAAATTTACTAGTTGTGTGACTTTGGGTGAGCTGCTTAACCTTATAGGAGACTAGGGTCCTCATCTAAAAACCTGGGCCAGTGCCAACTACGGAGCCATGACTGTGAGGATTAAATGAGACATTACTTCCATAAAAACATGGAACAGAGTGTGAGGCATACAGTAGGTGACAAGGTAGATATTAGATCCTGCTTTTCATTGCTGGTGCAAGTCTCTGGTGGGTCAAACATGTGGGATGTCGTATATTTGAATATTGCTTCAGTCTTCACTTCCATGGTTTTATTTCAAAAAGAGAAAGAAAGAAGGAAATAA
This sequence comes from Theropithecus gelada, assembly GCF_003255815.1. Taxonomy (NCBI): domain Eukaryota; kingdom Metazoa; phylum Chordata; class Mammalia; order Primates; family Cercopithecidae; genus Theropithecus; species Theropithecus gelada. The sequence continues at coordinate 208,309,834 of NC_037668.1, read as the reverse complement.
ACAGTAACTGTCAGAGGCCTTTCGGAAAGCATCACCCATCCATTGAAATGTGCTTTCCATTCAAAAACTACCTTATTAATTATTCATTGCTTTTGGAACTGAAAATGAGAACAGAGCTTAAGACCCAGAGTTGGACAAGAACAGTGTTCCAACTGCTTGATTTCTGTCATTTCCTGGTATCTAGGCAGTACATCCCAAATCCGAGATTTGCAGTTTCAGGAGTCAAGCAAACTTTAGGCTTGATGATCAGTCAGGTTTAGTCAGGTTTAGCCAATGCCCTGGAATGACTCTTCTCTTTACTTTCATTTCCACTCCCGGCTCTGCATTTCTGGGGGATTATTTCACTGCATGGGTGGCCCGAATCCCTTGGCCTTCAGCCTTATGGCTCGTTCCACCGCTCTGGGCAAGCCATAACCACCCGAACATGCAAGTCTTTCTTTCGTGCCCCAGTGGCAAGAGGAACATCATTAACTCTTCAGGGCTGAGGTTTGGGATTACGTAAAAATCTTACATCCCCCTGTGTTTGCAGTCAGAACACCAGAGTAACAGAGTGTTTGCAGGGCTTGTTTTCATGCCAGAAATGAGGTTGCCCTAACACACAATCCTTGAGATGTTTTTTCCCTAACGATTGTACTTCACCGGGATTGTGGGTTACAAAATGGAAGCTCAGTGCTTCCGGCTTCGAGTTCCAGTAGAACAAACGTGCAAGAGACTCCTCGGCTTGGAAACTCTTCAGACCGGGGAAAGGCTGCCGATGTGTCCCAGGAGGGGAAGGGCAGGAGGAGCACAGCTGTGCGGGGCGGGGGGTGTTTCACATGCATCTCTAAAGATGAGCTTCCTAAAGTGTAAAAAGGCAGGGGAAAGACACATTTCCCAAGGCCTGGGGCCAGTGCGGGGACAAACGCAAGGCTGGCGTGCGTGCATTGCGGGTTCCGCGCGCCATCTGGTGGCTTCGGGCTGGCATTGGGCGCACCATCCGGGCTTTCACCCCATTGACAGAGACTTCATAGAAGGAACCCATTGTGGGCGTTTAAGTTCTGTTGGAAGTGATCACCAGGAGGACACCAAGGGCCAGATGTTCCAAATTCCACTCCTTATCCTACAATTGGACACTGAAAGCCTCAGGTTCTCTTTGACAAGGGGGCACTGATCGTTCCTTCAGGACCAGCCTTCCTATCACACAGCAATGTGAGCACTCAGCTCTGGGCAGCCTGGCCCCTCTGTGCCTTGCTTTCCACATCATGACCCCGCATGACGGGCCACAGGAGTCTTCCCTTTGCCCCTACCTGGAACGTGTGTATTCCCTTCCAGCCTTCTGAATCCCACAGTTCTCAAGGCTCAGTCCACAGACATCTTTACATCCTTAGAATATTTGCCTCATAATTTGTTCATACTAGTGTTTCCAAAGTGTGTTCCAAGAACGATGGTTTTATTCATCAGAACTGTATCTCTTTTTGAAAAGGCATTCAAAGTTTGGGAAAGTCAGGGTTATGCAAAGGTTGAACAGATGTGATTGCAGGATATCTCAGGAGCATTATGCATACTGAGAATGTAGTGGATTTCTAAGAAGGAACTACAGTTTGCTATAGTTTCTAAACTTGTTTGACATCCAAACCTTCCTCCTATCTCCACTTTTGAAGTGTATGTTGCCAATATTGCATTTAATAAAACAATTTTAAGGAAAAGTAGCGTCCTGTTCACTTGACCCATGATTATGTAGCTATCTTTTTAAAACTGGAAGACATCTGTATTTGTTTGCTAGGGCTATTATATTGCCTCACAGTTGTGGAGGCTGAAGGTCCAAGACCAATGTATTGGCAGGGTGTGTTTCTTCCGAGGCCCCTCTCCTTGGCTTATAGATGGTCATCTTCTCTCTGTGTCACCACATGGTCTTCCTTCTGTGCCAATCCGTGTCCTAGTTGCCTTCTCTCTTTTTTTTTTCATTTCTTCTGCTCCTTCTCCTCCTCCTCCTTCCTCTTCTTCCTCTTCTTCCTCTTCTTCTTCTTTTTAAGATGGAGGGCTCACTATGTTGCCCAGGCTGGTCTCGAACTCCTGAGCTCAAGAGATCCTTCTGCCTCAGCCTCCCAAAGTGCTGAGATTACAGGAATGAGCCACTGTGCCCAGTCCTAATTTTCTCTTCTTATAAGGACATCAGTTATATTGGGTTAGGACCCACCAACATGACCTCATTTTACCTTAATCATCCTTTTAACGTCCCCATGTCCCACTACAGTTACATTCAGAGGTAGTGGGAGTTAGGACTTTAACAAAGGAATTTTGGGAAGCCACAATTCAGCCCGTAACAATATCTTATTGTTGTATCTGTAGGGTAAAATGTATGCTTCAATGGAAAATTATACATTGTTTAGAGCAGGGTTGGCCAACTACAGCCAGTAAGCCAGATCCAGTTAGTCACCTGTGTTTGTAAATAAAGTTTATTGCACACAGCCACATTCACCCTTCACATTTTGTCTAAGATTACTTGCATGTTCAATGGCAGTTGAATATCTGTACAAAAACCATATGGCTTGCAAAACCGAAAACATTTACTATCTAGCCCTTTGTAGGAAAAGGTCTAGAGCCCACCCACTCTTCAGGGTTATCTAATTTTGATCCTATAGGGGCTCTGCACCTTTCGTGGCCTTTGAGCTATTTTACAACTCAATAAGTTGGACATAATGGATAACAATGCAAAACAATCCTTGCCTACAGAAGAGAAGCAGCCAGTTTTGCCTCAGTTTGCTTATTCCTTTCAGTATCCTTGTCAATAAATGTGTGTCTTTTTTGGATTCTCTTTTGAACTGGCTGTAGCATCTTGTAGTTTCCTCATTAATACCGAATTGAATAAATCTTTAACTTTTTTTAGTATCTGTACGAGTCATAATTTTACCTTTTTTTGAAAAAGTATCCTTTAAAATACCAATGTTAAGCTTCTTGAGTGTGATAATGGCATTGGGATTATAAAAGACAATGTTTTTGCTCTTAGGAGTACATGCTAAAGCACTTAAGGTGTGTCACACGCGTCCGTGTGAAGAGAATCCACAAACAGGCTTTGTATTAGCAACAAGGCTGTTTGTGTGACAAGGTGAAGTGTCATCATGCTTACAATTTGCTTTCAAATGGTTTGGCATATATGAATACAAATGTGTGTGTATCTGTACATACTCACACATACATCACATATATAGGAGGAAAGAGGGAGAAAGAGAAGGAAAATTGGTAAACTATAAACAACTAGTGAATCTAGGTGAAGTAGGGTGTCCTTGAATGGTGTACTATTCATTGAACTTTTCCATATTTTTGACAAATTTCAAAGTAAAAAACTGGGCAAGGGGGTATAAGTTTATGTCATATTCCTCATTAAGCGTGTTGTCAGCTTCATGTCCTATTCTTCTGGATATTTTTCCAGTACTTCAGAGATGAGCCAATTATAGATGTTTGTTAGTAGTCTGACTTTTTGCAGTGGGTACTGCAAATAAGAAAAAGTAAATTATTGGGAGGCCGAGACCAGTCAATTGCTTGAGTCCAGGAGTTTGAGACCAGCCTGGGCAACATGGAGAAACCTCAGGTCTATAAAAAATAAAAAAAAAATTAGCTGGACATGATGGCATATGCTTGTAGTCCCAGCTACTAGGGAGGCTGAGGTGGGTGGATGGCTTGAGCACAGGAGATCGAGGCTGCAGTGAGCTATGATCATGCCACTGCACTCCAGCATGTCTCAAAAAAATAAAGTAAATGAAACATGAAACACTAATGTTTCTACTGTCACATGGCTCAATTTCTTCTAGAATTCTTAATAGTACCAAGCAAATAAGATGTTAAAGTAGAATTTTTTTTAAAGCTAGTTATATCCTATTCCGAAAGAATGCTCTTAAAAAAATAAAATCTTTTGGCCGGGTGTGATGGCTCACACCTGTAATCCCAGCACTTCGGGAGGCCTAGGCTGGCGGATCACCTGAGGCCAGGAGTTCAAGACCAACCTGGCCAATATGGTGAAACCCTGCCTCTACTTAAAAAATACAAAAATTGGCCGGGCGCGGTGGCTCAAGCCTGTAATCCCAGCACTTTGGGAGGCCGAGACGGGTGGATCACGAGGTCAGGAGATCGAGACCATCCTGGCTAACACGGTGAAACCCCGTCTCTACTAAAAAAAATACAAAAAACTAGCCCGGCGAGGTGGCGGGCGCCTGTAGTCCCAGCTACTCGGGAGGCTGAGGCAGGAGAATGGCGTAAACCCGGGAGGCGGAGCTTGCAGTGAGCTGAGATCACGCCACTGCACTCCAGCCTGGGTAACAGAGTGAGACTCCATCTCAGAAAAAAAAAGAAAAAAGAAAAGAGAGAGAGAGAGAGAAGGAAGGAAGGAAGGAAGGAAGGAAGGAAGGAAGGAAGGAAGGAAGGAAGGAAGGAAGGAAGGAAGGAAGGAAGGAAGGAAGGATCTTTCAGGACAAACCCTGGATCTGAGGACCTCTTACACTGTGTTCATGTTCAAGCTTAAGGCATTACTTTTTGTAGTGTGTTTGGGGTGGGAGTGGAGGTTAAAGTTTGTGTCCCTCAATGACTGCACAGTTTTGCACACTGTCCCCACCCCACCCCAGCTTGACATCATGGTCTTAATACAGTCAGAGACCTCATTCATTGCAATTTGACTGCTGCTTCAGCTAGAACTGTAAGATTCAGAGCTCTTTGCATACTTAGAGGTATGAATAGTGCGGTAACAATGAGGAAAGAAAGTAAGCTAAATTCACAAACATTATGTCATTTAGCATAAAGGTTTAAGATTGAAATTTTCTGCCTGAGGGAAGCAGAAAAAAATGAGTTTGTACAGAATGCTTCCTGTTTCTGAATGTAAAAGGCACACTAAAAATAGCTAAAGGGACTGAGTCGCCTAGAGGCTTCTTGGGTTGCCCAGTGGGAGTTCCTGCTCGGAGAAGCTGTCCTTCAAAGCTGCTGCTGCAAACAGCCCTGAGACCGCTGGTGTGTGATGCAGAGCTCTCCTGGGCAGATTTCATTTGGTCACAAGGAAGCAGGAGCTGAAGCAGATGGAGATGTTTCTTAATGGAAGGATCCCCTAGGGGCAGAAATGTTCTACCTCTGACAGAGACTGACAGTCCAGAAGGTAGAGGCACATTGTGGGCTCAGAGACCAGATCTTCCTGAAATCAGGGTCAACCAATCGCAAACGGGCACTAACCTCAAAGAAAGAGTCCTTTCTTTCCGTGGCCACCGATACAGTGTCATTTAAGACCCTGATTTTTTCTTGTCTGGGCTATTGCCACAGCCTCCTCTCTAGGTCCTCTGTCTCCAGTTTCCCCTCCTTCTCCAGTTCATCCTACATATGGACTCTGGTGGGATTTTTCTGTAGCCTAATTTTGTTCAGGTGCTTCTATGTTTAACTTAATTTGATTTTTTTGACAAATCAGACAACCAGCTGACTAACCAATTTACCAAGCAAGCAAGCAAACAAAAGCCCTCCAGTAGTTCTTCATCTTTTATTGACTTGACCGAAACATCTTACCCAGTCCTATTAACTAGTTCTGTCTTTTTAGTCTCATCAGTCACCACTTATTTATTTACTCCACTGAAAACTGCAGAGAGAGGGTGGGGGGCATTTTCCTGTCTCTTTGGGGTGTCAGAGACTGTCATATTTAGGTTTCTAAACCCCCATAGTGTTTAGTATAGTGTAATTCCCAGAATCAGGATTCAAGAAAAAGCCTTTGAGGGTATATTTACAAAATAATTGCAAGCAGGGCCTTGACCATCTGTACACCCATGTCCATAGCAGCATTATTCATAACAGTCAAAAGGTGGAAGCAATTCAAGAGTTCACTGATGGATGAATGGATACACAAAACATGGCACACATACAGTGAAATATCACTCAGCCTTAGGAAGAAAGGGAGTTCGGACGCATGCTGCAACATGGATGAACTTGGAGGACATTAAGTGAAATAAGCCATCACAAAGGGCAAATACTCTGTGATTCTACTAAAATGAGGTACCTAGGGGAGTCATACTCATAGAGGAGAGAGAAAGTGGTCACCAGGGGCTGGGGAAGTGGGGAATCAGGAGTAAGTTTTTAATAGGCAGAGAGTTTCAATTTTGCAAGATGGTTGCACAACAATATGAATGTACTTAATGCCACTGACCTGTTCCCTTAAACATGGTTAAGATGGTAAATTTTAAGTTATGTATATTTTACCAATTTTTTTTTTTTTTTTTTAAGAAGAAAAGAAGGAAAAACCTGGGAATGTTGAATCAAAGAGTTGGGGAATGATTTCTGCTATACATTTGGGATCCTGCTCTTTCAACCTAATGGTTATACTTTCGAACATGCAAATCAAATAAGTCACCATTCCCTGTTCCCCTCAAACAACCCTACAGTCACTTCTCACCTAGAATGAGTCTGATATTCACGGCTGATTGTCCTACCTGGCCTGGGGTGCCCACCTGTCCTGCCTCCTCTGTCAACTCCATTCATTTGGCCTTCCCCACTCACCTTCTTCCCTGCTCCCTGCTGCCTTGGGGTTTCCACATAGTTTCCCCTGGGGATGGGGGAGGCTGTTTACCCAATTCTAGTCTAGTTGACTCCCTCTTTCTATAGGTATCAGCTGACATACTATTACAGGAAAGAGTTCCCAATCCAGACCCCAAGAGAGGGTTCTTGGATTTCGCACAAGAAAGAATTCAGGGCACATCCATAAAGTGAAAGCACGTTTATTAGAAAAGGGAAGGAATAAAGAATGGCTACTCTGTAGACACAGCAGCCTTGAGGGTTGCTGGTTGCCCATTTTTATGGCTATTTCTTGATGATATGCTAGACAAGGGATGGATTATTCATGCCTCCTCTTTTTAGACCATATGGGGTAACTTCCTGACATTGCCATGGCATTTGTAAACTGTCATGGCATTGGTGGGAGTGTATTAGTGAGGACGACCAGAGGTCACTCTCGTCGCCCTCTTGGTTTTGGCCAGCTTCTTTACTGCAACCTGTTTTATCAGCAAGGTCTTCATTGCCTGTATCTTGTGCTGACCTCCTATCTTGCCCTGTGACTTAGAATGCCTTAACCATCTGGGAATGCAGCCCAGTAGGTCTCAGCCTCATTTTACCCAGCCCCTACTCAAGATGGAGTTGCTCTGGTTCAAACACTTCTGACAATATCATAGATCAGAGAAGCCAGTCCTACTGCACAGACTGGGTTGAAACATCTGATCATAGGCTCTCAGCATGTTCTTTGCTTCTTTTGCATAGTGGCTGTTATAAAATCATTAATTTGGCCAGGCGTGGTGGCTCATGCCTATAACCCCAGGACTTTGGGAGGCTGAGGCGGGCGGATCACCTGAAGTCAGGAGTTCGAGACCAGCCTGGCCAATATGGCGAAACCCCATCTCTACTAAAAATACAAAAATTAACCAGGCGTAGTGACAGGTGCCTGTAATCCCAGTTATTTGGGAGGCTGATGCAGGAGAATTGCTTGAACCCCGGAGGTGGAGGTTGCAGTGAGCCGAGATTGCTCCACCGCCCTCTAGCCTGGGCGACAGAGTCTTGCTGTATCTCAAATAAATAAATAAATAAATAAATAAAATTATTAATTTTCCATAGAATTATTTATACTATTCTACAGACTGAATGTTGTATCCCCTCACATTCACATGTCAAAATCTTAACCCTCAAGGTGATGGTATCAGAAAGTAGGGCCTTCGGGAGGTAATCAGGTCATGAGAGCACAGCCCTCATAAGTGGGATTAGTGCCCTTATTTAAAAAAACCCAGAGAGCTGCCTTGCCCCTTCTGCTATGTGAGAATACACCGAAAAGTTAGCCCTCTGCAACCTAGAAGAGGGCCCTCACCAGACACCAAATGTGTCACTGCTCTGATCTAGGATTTCCCAGCCTCCAGAACTGTGGAAAATACATTTCTGTTGTTTATAAGTGACCCAGTCTATGATAGTGTCTTCTAGCAGCCAAACAGACAAAGATAAACTAGTCTGTAAGCTCCCTGGGGAGGCCTGGGATAGTGACTGCCCTAATACAGTGCCTGGGGCACCACAGGCATGCCAATATCTGCTGGATCTCATTGTTCTTACTGATCTTGACACTGTTTTCCATCTTCAGGGGCATGACAAGTGCTAAGAACTTAGGCAAAGCAAATTTATTTGAGTATAGCCATTGGACGGTCCCTGGCACAAAAAAAACGGGGCAAAGTTATTAGCAGCAACACGCTCTTCAAAAACCACCACTGGCCGGGCGCGGTGGCTCACGCCTGTAATCCCAACACTTTGGGAAGCTGAGGCAGGTGGATTGCCTGAGGTCAGGAGTTCGAGACCTGCCTGACCAACACGGAGAAACCCCATCTCTATTAAAAATACAAAATTAGGCCGGGCGCGGTGGCTCAAGCCTGTAATCCCAGCACTTTGGGAGGCCGAGACAGGTGGATCACGAGGTCAGGAGATCGAGACCATCCTGGCTAACATGGTGAAACCCCGTCTCTACTAAAAAAAATACAAAAGACTAGCTGGGCGAGGTGGTGGGCGCCTGTAGTCCCAGCTGCTCCGGAGGCTGAGGCAGGAGAATGGCGTAAACCCGGGGGGCGGAGCTTGCAGTGAGCTGAGATCGGGCCACTGCACTCCAGCCCGGGCGACAGAGCGAGACTCCGTCTCAAAAAAAAAAAACCAAAAAACAAAAAAACAAAATTAATCGGGCATGGTGGTGCATGCCTGTAATTCCAGCTACTCAGGAGGGTGAGGCAGGAGAATCGCTTGAACCCCAGAGGCGGAGGTTACGGTGAGCCAAGATTGTACTATTGTACTCCAGCCTGGGCAATAAGAGCAAAACTCCATCTCAAAACAAACAAGCAAACAAACCCACCACTATAGTTCCCAACTGGTGGGCATCGGTATTTATAGAGAACTGTGGTCGAGTGCTAAACTGCACAGCCCTGCTCATTCATACAGACATTAATATTTTTTGTAATGTCATCTCTAGCTATGAAAAGAAATTGCCCAAAGAATACTAGATTTGGTGCTAGTGTACTGATACCTAGATTTTCAAACTGAATGCAAGTAAGATCAAGGACTATTTCTTCTACTTCCTTTGCAGCCAAACCCAGCACTTTGCTCCTCCTAGCAAAAGGAATTGGGTGGGGACGGTGGGGCAGTACATTTTGCAATAACTGACTATTATCATTCTCTCACTGTTTCTTTGTCCTTTAACACTTTTGCTTACACAGACCCCCTCCCTCACTCCACCTACCCCCAAAGTCTTCTTGGTCTAGTTTCAGGTCTCCTGCTGCTAAGATGCTCAGGCTTTTTGTGTTCTTATCTGCTGCCAGATAAGGAGTGGGATGCTCTGTCTGTCTGTCTGTCTGTCTCTCTCTCTCTCTCTCAATCTGTGTATGTGTGTGTGTGTGTGTGTGTGTGTGTGAGAGTAAAGGAGTGGAGAGCAGGTCTTCAACTTTGAGGATGGAGGAGGGAAACAGGAAGAGGATTCTTCCAAGGTTTAGTCTCTGGGTAAAGTAACTGAAAAACAATTCATTCTTTCACGATGAAGAAAACCTACCTCCTGCTGGTATATCTCCTTTATGGCCTTATGCTACACGGCTGGCTGTCTTCTTCCCATGCCTGGCTCACATGACAAGCTCCCTTCTTTTCCCTTAGCCTGGGTAGGTACTGGCACAGGGAAAGGGGGAGGAAGATAAACCTGCCCTGTCACAGGGGCTTTTGTGAAATGCACAGGGAGTATACAGCAGACAGAGGCAGAAATCCATCTTGACTAATTGACTGCTAGATTGAGAAAAGTTAGTTAAATAGCACCTATTTCCTACAGACTCAGAAACATTGAGGTATTTATGTATTTATTAGCTGATGGGAGCAGCACAGAACTTAAAAAGTAAAACCACTCATCATTAGAAAAATATGAGATTACCTGCTTGAACCCAGGAGCCAGAGGTTGCAGTGAGCCGAGATTGCGCCACTGCACTCCAGCCTGGTCAACAGAGAGAGACTCCATCTCAAAACCAGCTTAAAAACACATCAATCTGGCCAGGTGAGGTGGCTCATGCCTGTAATCCCAGCACTTTGGGTGGCCAAGGTGGGCAGATCGCCTGAGGTTGGGAGTTCGAGACCAGCCTGACCAACATGGAGAAACCCCATCTCTACTAAAAATACAAAACAAATTAGCTGGGTGTGGTAGCGCATGCCTGTAATCCCAGCTACTTAGGAGGCTGAGGTAGGAGAATTGCTTGAAACCCGGGAGGCGGAGGTTGCAGTGAGCCAAGATTGCGCCATTGCACTCCACCCTGGGCAACAAGAGTGAAACTCCGTCTCAAAATAATAATAATAATAATAGTAATAATAACAACAACAACAATAATAAGTATATATATACATAAAAAAATAAAAACACATCAATCTTTAAACTGAACATCTCAACACTTTCAGCAAAGATGTCTTTTCCTTTTCACTTTACGGCATTTGATAAACAATGTTTTCAGAAGAACTTAAGAGTTTGGGAACTCTTGTGTAGTAGAATTCTTCAGAGAAACAGAACCAATGAGATGTACGCATATATAGAAAGAGATTTATTATAAGGAATTGGCTCATGCGATTATGGAGGCTGGCAAGTCCAAATGTGCACTATTGGCTGGCAGCCTGGAGACCCAGGAGAGCTGATGGTGCAGATGAAGTTCGAAGGCTGTCTATTGGTGGAATTACCCTTTGCTCGGGAGGCTGATCTTTCTGTTCTATTCACATTTTCAACTGATTGCATGAGGCCCACCCACGCTACAGAGGGCAATCTGTCTTAGTTGGAGTTCACAGTATAGTGTTACTATCATCCTAAAACATCCTCATTTACAAAGAAAGAACCCAGCAGACAACATGTTTAAGTGGGAAGAAAACATAGATGCCACACTGCAGGAGAACTGGGACAAAGCCTGCAAACTGCCTTGCAGAGGTGTCTGATGCCAATGGAATCTGTTTTGTGAGGTATAAGCCACTTTTGCCCTAAGTAGAAAAATAACCCCAAAACCCATACACTACCTCAAGCATGAAACCTGAAAACTGTTTCAGTAGCTCACCTAAAGAGCCTGTCACATCCTCCTGAGGAATCAGCAACATCTACTTAATAGGCAGTCAATGCCCTCTGGCTCTGAGACCTGGTACAAAAATTTCAATCGGTCTTCCAGACCCTCTCTAAGGTTACCTACTTACAAAGTAGGGAAAGGGAATTCCCAGTATTCCAGGAAAAGCTATTAGTACCTCCGTAGCGCCTGTTATTGGTGATGATTTGATTGGCCTGGTATGTCCAAGTCTCCGGCTAAATGCCGCAGGTAAAACGTGTTTGGAAGAGCTTTCTCTAGACTTCAATCGCTTATCAGTGGGCTAGCAAAATAAAGACAGCCGGTAATGGATTTCACCTCCTTCTTTATTGCAAATGCAGCTATTAAAGGCCCCTCTGGCGTGCTCACACTGGTGAGAACTCCCTGGGTTTCGACTTCTCCCTGCAGTGAGGTGCTGCCTTCTATGGCATCACAATTCATCATTTAATAGGAATCCTTGTGTGACTGAATCTATTGCCATCTCTTTCCTGTGTCAGAAGCAGCAGAGGGAGCGATTCTGACAGTGGCAGAGAGCCTATGAATTCTGATTTTGCCTCAGAAGCAGGCTGGATGGGCAGGCTTAATCCTACACTCTCTGCCTGCCAAACCCTTATGGATTTGACTGAAGACTAAAGAAGCCAGACCCAGGACTGGAAGGAGCCTCCATAGATGACCTTACAGGTATTGAAACTGTGTCGCCCACTGAAGCAGAGGCTTTTCTGTTTGTTTGTTTGCAGAAAAGAACAACAACAAACAAACAAAAAGGAAATAAGTAGTTAGTAGCAAGAGTAAGAACTTTTTTTTTCTTTTAAAAATGCTTTTAGATTGTGTTTAAAAGATAAACTGATCGAAAATTTGGTGACTCCAGTTGTTTGTAGCAGTTTTACTGGAGTCTCAGGCGACACACACAGAAGCAGTCAGTATGATATGAGCATGGTCTTAGAGACACCGTGAGAGTGGGCAGGTCACCCTTTCCTCCCTTTGGTTAGTCCACTGAACCTCTAAGTAGTTCGTGCTGCTCTTTATGCCCATCAGTCAAAGAGCAAGGCTGACCAAGCCAAGGTGAGACAGTATCTATATATAACGGAATGAATTGCTGAATGTTGAAAGGATGGCTTATCCCAATACTTAACTATTTTCCTTCCTTTCCTTGGCAATTTGCTATGCATATCTGCCATGTGAATGGGGAACGTATGAATAAGACCAGCAGTTCTCAATCCACTTGTGGAACCTTAAAAAAAATACAGATGACTGTGCCCTGTATTCAGAGTTTCTAGATGAACTGGCCTGGGGTGAGGTCCAGGCATTCAGTATGAACATGTGTCTTCCAGTGATTAAAGATTTATGGTGATTCTACTTGTTGCTTTCTGTTTCTTTATAGGTCTAACCAGGATGATCAAGTCTGGGCAACAGTGAATGTCAGTTTCAAGGCAGAAATGATGGTGGTGACCACTCAGGAGGAGGCCTCTAACCCTGGAAAGAGTGAGGTGGTCAAAACTAATGGAGTTAGCAGTACTAAACGATAAGCAACCAGGTGGGCGTCCTGTACCAGATAGAAATATAGAAAACTCAAGAGAAGCTTGAACAAACAGGGACTTATTTTTCTGATATTATAAACTGTCAAGAAATAGATATTTGCTAGCATTGGTTGAATGGCTTCAAGGAACCCTGGTTCCTTGTGCGTTTTCTCCCCTGCCACTTTGTGTGTGGCGTTTGTCATCTTGTGCTTGTTCTCTCATGGGTTCAAGCTGGCTGCTATAGGTCCAGAGAGCACTCTGTGATCAGGCAGGAAGGAACAGAGGAGAATTGTGGCAGTGATGGTTTCTTTCCTTTTATCAGAAGCAAAAGCTTTCCCAGACACATCCCCAGCAGACTGCTGCTTACGTCTCATTGTCCAAGACTAGGACACAGCCAGCAGCACCCATTGCCTGACTTGTCATGATGGTTGGACAAGTAGGGAACAGGCCTGTCCTGTTTGCTGCCTAAACATGAGCCATTGGCCAAGGGTCAGTATGTTGCCATCCTGAGCAAAATGAGGGTTTGACAGCGAGGGAGAAGGGAGGATGGTTGTGGGGTTAATAATGAATGGTGTCTGCCACAGATCTCCACTGGGAATTTGAGTTTTCTAGATATCGCACTCACCATAAACGTGTTAATGATTCCGTGGCTGCATTTTTCCATGGAGGTTCTCTGAGGGCTTTCAGGGGGAACATCACAAGGCAAAAATTTCAGACAGAACCTGTCAAGAATCTCCTTCCCTTTCTTAGAGCCTTAGAGGTAAACAGCTGAAAGCTATAGCTGAAGTCTTGCTATGTAATTGCTATTTTCTTTATTTTTATACTTGTTTTCCACTTTGCAACTATGAACATTTACTTGAAAGGATGGAAAAAGCACACTGCACTGACAACAGCACCATCTTCTGTCCAGAGAAATGTCAGCTTCTGAACAGATGATAGTTTTTGGTTATGCAACTGTCTGTGCATTCTGGACCATGAATGCATGCAAGATTTGTGCATTTAAGAAGCATCTTTTCAGTGGGGTTGGAGCTCTGTGTACCTCTCTCAGGTCAACATTGTCATCATTCGTTACGTAGTCCTATAGCCCTCACAGTGCCACAGCGCCCTTGCCCAGTGCTTCCCTCATGGTAATACAAAAGACTGTCAAGCACCTGCAGCGTGTGCCTTGAAAATCCCAAACAGTGAGTCTGTGCAAACACTTTTTTTCTTTTTTGTAGAGACAGGGTCTCACTCTGTTACCCAGGCTGGAATGCAGTGGTGTTATCACAGCTCACTGCAGCCTCAATCTCCCAGGCTCAAGTGATCCTTTTGCCTCAGGCTCCCAAGTAGCTGGGACTACAGGCACATACCACCACACCCAGTCTTTTTTTTTTTTTTTTTTTTTGGTAGAGACAGGGTCTCCCTATGTTGCCTGGGCTGGTCTCAAATTCCTGGCCTCAAATGATTTTCCTGCTTCTGCCCCACAGTGCTGGGATTACAGGTAAGAGCCATCATGGCTGGCCCCATGTGAACACTCGTGAAGGAAGGAGACATTTGAGAGGACATTTATCTGGATCAGCTTCCCTGACTTATGCTTTCTGTTTCCCTTTTATTCTTTCTCCTTTATCCATTACCCTTACTAAGAAGGAAGCAGTGTCCATTTCAAGTTGGGAAAGTGAGAAGAGGCAGAATCAAAGTCAGAGATGCAGCAGAGCAATTCCATCAATAGGTGCACCATTTCAGATCAGAAGGAAATAAAAAAAAAATTGCCATTTTTAGATGCCTCACGGTGAATTTTAAAACATAAGGTGTAGACAATAGCACCCCTACATTCGAAGTTTGTTGGAACCAGTGTAGTCAGAGCTGTGGGATCCAGAGGTGGAGGAGGGATCTCAGGGCAGAAAATGACTCCTCTGAGGCCTCTGCTAGATATTCCCATCCATGACGACAAAAGCACAGGCTTTTTTTTTTTTTTTGAGACAGAGTTTTGCTCTTGTTGCCTAGGCTGGAGTGCAGTGGCGTGATCTAGGCTCACTGCAACCTCCACCTCCAGGGTTCAAGCGATTCTCCTGTCTCAGCCTCCCGAGTAGCTGGGATTATAGGCATGTGCCACCATGCCTGGCTAATTTTCGTGTTTTTAGTAGAGACGGGGTTTCATCATATTGATCAGGCTGGTCTCGAACTCCTGACCTCAGGTGATCCGCATGCCTCAGCCTCCCAAAGTGCCGGATTACAGGCGTGAGCCACCGCACCCGGAGCACAGGCCTCTTTTAAAAAGCTGTACGTATTTGTTGCCCCAGGAAACAGAGGATGCGGCTGACTTTGGGTATAAGGCAGCAGTCCTCAACCTTTCTGGCACCAGAAACCAGGTTTCGTGGAAGACAATTTTTCCATGGAGCGAGGAAGGTGGCGGTGGGAGGGTGGGGATCAAACTGTTTCACCTCAGGTGGTCAGGAATTAGATTCTCACAAGGAGCGCACGGCCTAGATCCTGCGCATGCGCAGTTCACAATTAGGGTTCACGCTCCCATAAGACTCTAACGCAGCTGCTGATTTGATAGGAGGCGGAGCTCAGGTGGTAATGCCCACCCGCCTGCAACTCACCTTCTCCTGTGCAGCCTGGTTCCTAACAGGTCACGGAGGGGTCACTGGTTCATGGCCCAGGGGTTAGGGACCCCTGGTGTAAGGGATACGTGAGCTAGATTGAAGTAACTAAACTTTGCTACTTTAAAGAGAGGAAAACTCAGACACTCATCCATAGTACACCTGCTTTTGATGTTAAAATAACAGTCACAACCCTAATTCATCTATGGATGAAGGAGGAAAATTGCAAGGAAAGAGGAAAGAAAACTATTCTAAATCCTATTCACATATGGCTTCCAATGCAACTATTCATCCCCATGAGGATGCGGAGGGGTAGCTGGCTGTTCACACGCTGGATCTCCTCTGTGTATCAAAGCTGCGCATTGTTTCATGTTGAACCAGGCCACAACGATTTCAGCTTGCAAATGTTCATGTTTCAAGGGTAATTATGTCACTAGAAATTTTCCAGCTGATTAACTTAGAATTCTATCACTATAAAATACTGAATTTTCATTCATCCAGTTTCAAGTACTTATTGAGTAACTAACATGCTTCTGGTAATATGTTTGATATTTAGTATACAAATGAATTAAAGCAAAATCCCAAATCTTTTGGGGGGGGGGAGGTGTTGTTTTTTTTTTTGAGATGGAGTCTCACTCTGTCGCCCAGGCTGGAGGGCAGTGGTGCAATCTCAGCTCACTGCAACCTCTGCCTCCAGGTCCAAGGGATTCTCCTGCCTCAGCCTCCCAAGTAGCTGGGACTACAGGCACATGCCACCATGCCCGGCTAAGTTTTTGTATTTTTAGTAGAGACAGGGTTTCAGCATGTTGGGCAGGCTAGTCTCGAACTCCTGACCTCAAATGATCCACCCACCTCGGCTTCCCAAAGTGCTGGGATTACAGGCGTGAGCCACTGCGCCTGGCCAAAATCCCAATTCTTAAGGGGCACATAAGTAGTTGCAGAAACTACACCTCCATCCATTCATACAACCATAATTTACTGAATACCTACTATGTGCCAGACTTCGGGAGTACAGAAATTCTTTTTTTTTTTTTTTTTTTTTTGAGACGGAGTTTCGCTCTGTCGCCCAGGCTGGAGTGCAGTGGCCGGATCTCAGCTCACTGCAAGCTCTGCCTCCCGGGTTTATGCCATTCTCCTGCCTCAGCCTCCCGAGTAGCTGGGACTACAGGCGCCCGCCACCTCGCCCGGCTAGTTTTTTGTATTTTTAGTAGAGACGGGGTTTCACCATGTTAGCCAGGATGGTCTCGATCTCCTGACCTTGTGATCCGCCCGTCTCAGCCTCCCAAAGTGCTGGGATTACAGGCTTGAGCCACCGCGCCCGGCGGGAGTACAGAAATTCTACAGGCAGTACACTGGACGTGGCAATTGTATATTTTTCTTCCTTGATGTTTTGGAGGTATTGCAGAAAAGTGCACAGCCTTTGAGTCAGACAGCTCTGCTGCTTTTTTCATCCTGTGATATCAGGGCAAGTAACTCAACCTCTCCTATCTTCAGTTTCCTCATCTGTAAAATAAGAAAAGTAAAAACACTTCGTTTATGAGTTGTTTTGAGGGTGAAGTGCAATAATATATACAGATAGATATTACCATGTCTGGTCTTTAATAAGTGTGGTAACTATAGCCGTTATTACTACTACAATTAAAAGTTTTAGGAAGGCCGGGCACGGTGGCTTACGCCTGTAACACTTTGGGAGGCTGAGGTGGGCAGACTACTTGAAGTCAGGAGTTCAAGACTACCCTGGCTAACATGGTGAAACCCCGTCTCTACTAAAAATACAAAAATTAGCTGGGTGTAGTAGTGCACATCTGTAATCCCAGCTACTCAGGAGGCTGAGGCAGGAGAATCGTTTGAACCCGGGAAATGGAGGTTGCAGTGAGCCAAGATGGTGCTACTGCCCTCTAGCCTGGGCGACAGAGAGATGCCTTAAAATTTGGGTCTTCATAGAAGAGTGGGAGATGGCTATTCACTCAATAAGTGTTACTGGGCCAGGCACGGTGGCTTACGCCTATAATCCCCGCACTTTGGAAGGCTGAGGCAGGTGGATCACCTGAGGTCAGGAGTCCGAGATCAGCCTGGCAAACATGATGAAACTTGGTCTCTACTAAAAATACAAAAATTAGCTGGGCATGGTGGTGGGCGCCTATAATCCCAGCTACTCGGGAGGATGAGGCAAGAGAATCACTTGAACCCTGGAGGCGGAGGTTGCAGTGAACCGAGATTGTGCCATTGCACTCCAGCCTGGGTGACAGAGTGAGACTCAGTCTAAAAAAATAAAAAATAAAGCGTTACTGAAGTATGATATGTCTGGGATGAGGTACTGGCATGAGTATAATAATAGACAAAACCTCATACCCCATGCCTAGCCCTCATATTGCTTAGAGGGGAGGAGTAGGGGGCAGAGAAATAGCTTGCAATTACAACGCAGCGTGACCATTGCTGTGTTAGTGACATGCCAGGATGTTTGGGGAATTTGAAAGAGGGTCACCTAATTTAGCTGGGGTGTTGGTGACAGGAGAAAGGTATTAACAAATGACTTTCTGGAGAGATAACATTTGAACTTTGTCTTGAAAGAAAAAAGTAAAAGTCAGGTGGAGAAGGGGTAAGCGCTTTCCAAAAGGGAGAAGGGCTTTTGAAAAAAAAAGAAAAAGAAAAAAGAAAATTGAGAGCACACATGTTTTAGGGACTTCAGCATCAAGGTGTGTATGTCAGGAGTGTGAAGATGGAGAATTAGGCAGGCATTCCATCTTGAGGCATCTTGGATGACATGCTAAGAAACTCAACCATGATTCTGAGGGCTCTGGGTAGCCAATGATCTAATTTTAGGGAGATCATCCTAGTACCAATATGGAATATGTATTACATGACCAGGGCATTAGGAATGGCTTCTTAGAGAGGTGCCTTGAAATTTGGGTCTTCATAAAAGAGTAGGAGATGACTGACTATTCACTCAATAAGCGTTGCTTAAGTGTCATATAGCTGGGAGTGGGGTAGGAGGTGATTGATATTATCTTGGCAAGAAATGAGGAGGGTCTAAAACTAAGGTCTTAGTGGGGCACAGAGAGGACGGACCACCGAGAGATTTAGAAAGTCGCATGGATAACTTTGAGGAGTGATTGCATGTGAGAATCAAGTAAGAGTAGGAAGTCTATTAGTTCTCAGGTTGTTGACTTGGGCAATTTGGCAATGATGGCCATTCCCCTAAATAAGGAATTCCTGGGAAGAAGTACATCGGTGGGGAGGAATGATGCTGGGGGAAGGGATGAAGGGAATGAGGTTAGATTTGTAAAAGCGGAGACTGAGAATGATGTCCTGAGTAATATTGAAATGAAGACGTGTGGTAGGCAGTTGGAGAAATAGGTTTGGAGCTATCTCCTAAGGATAAGTCTCAGGAGAGAGACCTGGGCTGGAGATATAGATTTTTTCATCATTAGCATGTAAATGGTAACCAGATCTATAGTGTTAATGAAGTTATTCAGAGAAAATTTACAGAGTGAGGAGAAGAGAGACCTGAAGATAAAACCCTGGAAATATCACTAAGGAAAGGTCAGGAGGAAAAATAAGATGCTGAAAGAGATGGAGAAGAAACAGCTGAGGAAGCAGAGAAAACAAAGAACAGGAGGAAGTCATCGATGAAAACCAGAGTGAGACAGTGTTTCAAGAAATAGGAAATACTCCACAGAGTCCATTCAGGTTAAGAACGAAAAAGGGCAGCTTTGGCAATTAGGAGATCGCTGCCCACATTGGTGAATCAGAAAAGTGCTGTTGTGGGAAATATTCCAGGAGAGAAGACAGTGCAAACATGTTGTGGGTAAGCAGGAGAGTTCCATATGCCTGGGACAGGGGGCAGAGTAGGGGAATCAGGTTATGAGGCCAACTGCCTCTTCCCCAATCTCAATAAGCCTTCAATGCCGTGCTCTGCAGCTGGGCTTTATTCTGTAGGCAACAGAGAACAAAACACATAGGCCAACTTTTTTTTTTTTTTTTTTTTTTTTTTTGGTATAAGTCATTTTTCAAGATTGAGGTAAACTTTCTTTTCTTTTCTTTTTTTTTTTTGAGACCGAGTCTCACTTTGTCGCCAGGCTAGGCTGGAGTGCAGTGGTATGATCTTGGCTCACTACAACCTCTGCCTCCTGGGTTCAAGCGATTCTCTTGCCTCAGCCTCCCAGATAGCTGGGACTACAGGCATGTGCCACCATGCCCGGCTAATTTTTTGTATTTTAGTAGAGACGGGGTTTCACCATGTTGGCCAGGATGGTCTCAATCTCCTGACCTCGTGATCCGCCTGCCTCGGCCTCCCAAAGTGCTGGGATTACAGGCTTGAGCCACCGTGCCCGGCTGATTGAGGAAAACTTTCTGCAGAGCAAAATGCATAGACCTTAAGGGTTCAGTTCAAGGAGTCTTGACAAATGTGTAACCAACACGTTGATCAACATAAAATATTTTCATCACCTCAGAAAGTTGCCTTGTGCCCAATTCTAGTCAAATCTCTACTCCCTCTATGCAACTATTGTTCTCATTTCTATCCTTCAGATTACTTTTTTCTATTCTTGGATTTCATATAAATGAAATCACGAGGATGTAAACTTTGTGACTGTCTTCCTTTGTTTAACATATTGTTTCTGAGACTTATCTATGTTGAGTGGATTAGCAATTCATTGTCTTATTGCTGGGAGCATTATTATATAGATAGATTACAATTTTTTATTCATTCTCCTATTTGATGCACACGTAGGTTGTTACCTAACACCTACTAGGTTGTTAAAAGGCTTTGGCTATAATGAATAATGTTGTCAAAAACATTCTTCTGCAAGACTTTTTTTTCTTTTTTTGAAACATGTTTTCATTTATTTTAGGTCATTGCCTAGGGGTGAAATTGCTGAATTTTAAAGTAGCTATATTATAACTTTACAAGAAACAGTTTCTAAAGTGACTGTACCATTTTCATGCCCACCAGTAATGTATGAGGATTCCAGTTGCTCCACACCCTTGGTCTTTGCCGTTTAGTGTTTTCGAGCTTTTAAATGTTAGCCATTCTCATCAGTATGAAGTGGTATCTCATTGTGGGTTTAATTTGCATTTCTCTGATGACTAATGATGTTGAACACTTTTCCAAGTGCTTATCATTTGTGTATCTTCATTTGTTAAGTGCTCAAGACATTTGCCCATTTATATTTATTAGATATATGTTGAGAGAAATGATAGTTGTCTGCACATTTTATGTTGAAGGTAATTGATACTGACACATTTTAAAAGGGCTTAAAATAGAACCATTTATGCATTTTGTTAAAAACTGAATGCTTCTGAAATATGAAAAAAGTCTTGCCTGTCTAATGTTACATAACCTTAAATTTAAGTCAGATAACTTTACATTATATAAAAATAACTAAATTTAAAAAACTTTAATTTTTGTCTTATCCATTATGTTATTATATGTCAAGCTCTTTGAAGTTGGGACCCTGTTTTCTTTATTGACTCAGGGGCAGACCTTTGTGTTTAGTAGCAAAGAAAACCCGTGTCACTGATCCATTTTGTCTCAGATTGAGCCAGGAACCAAATCCGCACCATGCAGGCTGAGGTGAGGTTTTCTGTTTCCGTATTTAGCAATGGATGCTGTCAGAAATACAGAAAAGACAGACACAGGGACTATTTTTGAGTTTGCACATGGGAGCACATGCATTGTGTGGGAGGCTCTGCATCCTGAAGTCATCTTGGGCATTTGGTTGTGAGGGCTGGCGTGGGCATCTTGGTTTTAGCTGAATCCTAGCACATTGCCATAGGTACCTCTGAGGCAGGAGAATAGGGCCTGGAGGCAGGGAACCTAAAAACTTCCTAGGACCAGATCAGATGGGAACACTTCAGCTATGACAGGAAATATCCTCTTCATTTACACAGGGAGTACACCAAGTAAATAACTTTGTAACTTTATTTTATCCTCTTCATTTACATAGTGTGTACACCAAGTAACCAATTGAAACCTCTATGGGTATTGAAACCCCAGAAAATTCTGTAACCAGCCCTCCTTGAGCGGCTTGCTCGGGTCTGCCCCCACCCTGTGGAGTGTACTTTTTCAATTAATCTCTGCTTTTGTTGCTTCGCTCTTTCTTTGCTCTGTTTGTGCATTTCGTCCAATTCCTGAACCTGGAAACCCTCCATCCCTAACACTTCTCACTCCTGGCCTTACGTCTAAATCATTCTTGTGTTTTCTTGACTTATTTTTAATGCAGATGTCCAGAACCAATTTCAGACCTACTGTGTCAGTCTCTTTGTGGATGGTGCCCAGCATGTAACGTTTGGAAAATAATCTGAAGTGATTGTGATGTGCACCTTCTGTGAACTGGTTTATGCTCACAGGCACGCCTGATTTAGGGTCCTAGGCAGACCAACCTCCAATCAGGAATCGATGGAGGTGGTGTAGATACTACATTAACTTTTAACGAGGGCCTCGTTTCTCCTAAAAATAAGAGACCAGGTGGGGTTCTAGGCAGGGTTGGTGGCAGGAACCCAACAGACGCTGAGCTGGACCAAGCCGGGCTACGTCTCCCTCTCTGCGGCCGCGCACCCGGCTCCGTCGGCGCACGCGCACGCAGGGGCCGGCCGGTCCTGTGCGCACGCATCGCGCACGCCGGCGCCTTCCTTTGGGAGCCCGGGCCGGTGGCGCGGGCGCTCGGCAAATGGAGTGGGTGCTCGCGGAAGCGCTGCTCTCGCAGAGCCGGGACCCCCGGGCCCTGCTTGGGGCGCTGTGCCAAGGGGAGGCATCCGCGGAGCGCGTGGAGACGCTGCGCTTCCTTCTGCAGCGGCTCGAGGACGAGGAGGCGCGCGACGGCGGGGGCGCAGGCGCGCTCCCGGAGGCGGCGCGCGAGGTGGCAGCAGGATACCTCGTGCCACTGCTGCGGAGCCTGCGCGGGCGCCCAGCGGGCGGCCCGGACCCCGGTCTGCAGCCTCGCCACCGCCGGCGCGTGCTGAGGGCGGCAGGCGCGGCCCTGCGCTCGTGCGCCCGCCTGGCTGGGGGTCCGCAGCTGGCGGCCGCGCTGGCTGAGGAAGCGCTGCGCGATCTGCTCGCCGGGTGGCGCGCGCCTGGCGCCGAGGCTGCCGTGGAGGTGCTGGCGGCCGTCGGGCCCTGTTTGCGGCCACGCGAGGACGGGCCGCTGCTGGAACGCGTGGCAGGGGCTGCCATCGCTCTGGCGCTAGGCGGGGGCGGGGACGGGGATGAGGCCGGGCCCGCCGGGGACGCGGCGGCGCTGGTGGCCGGGCGACTGCTGCCAGTGCTGGTCCAATGCGGCGGGGCGGCGCTGCGGGCCGTGTGGGGCGGGCTGGCTGCGCCCGGGACGTCCCCGGGGTCGGGCCGCGTAGAGGAGAAGCTGCTGGTCCTGAGCGCCCTGGCCGAGAAGCTGCTACCCGAGCCCGGCGGCGATCGCGCCCGCAGCGCGCGCGAGGCGGACCCGGACGCCCGGCGCTGCTGGCGCTTCTGGAGGACCGTGCAGGCGGGGCTGGGCCAGGCGGACGCCCTGACGCGCAAGCGAGCGCGCTACCTACTGCAGAGGGCGGTAGAGGTGTCGGCGGAGCTGGGGACCGACTGCACCTGCGGGCCCCAGGAAGGAAACGGTACCTGCCTCTGACCCCCAGCCCAGTGCTACCTACTTGGCTGCCCCGGAGGGGAGCCTTCATGCTTCTGAAAACTAGCTTACCAGGGTCGCCACTCCGATCCATGCAGAATTTGGTTATTCCGGGTTGTTCCCCTAAAGCCTGAAAACCTTTGGAACCCCCTCTCGAGGGTGTTCTCTGAAGTCACAAATCACTGCAGTTGGGAACGTTCTGACCCAGAGCAGGTGGAATACAGCACCCGTGGAATAGTTTAGGAAGATGATGGAGCCCGTGTAAGATTTTACAGACCCAAATCTAGCACTATATTGTGGTAGATTTATCCCAATAGGAACGGTTGACAGATCTATCAAGTTGAAAGAAAAATTATTTATTATTTATCTGTACTGACCAGTGGATTGAGTCTTGAGTGTTAGAATTAAGCGTCCTAGAGGCCATCACACTCTTTTGAAATTTCTCCTGGTAATTAGGAACAGGATTTACTAATATTTGTTAAACATGTTTCTTAAGTCGACCTTTTGAGTGTATTTTTGCCATTAATTTAATAGAATGAATCAGATTTTATTTTTTGATTTTCTGAGCTGTGCTCTCTGCTGTGTGCAAGAGTAATGAAACAGCAAGGCCTCCCTTCAAGTTGGTATGTTACTGTTGATTGGTTTGACTTCAGTTATGTTAAATTTGCGTTTAAACTATCAAACTACAAAGTAGATTGACTCAAAATTGTCTCAATAGAATATTTCTACTTTTTCAACGGTAGCTGACCATTTATTAGAGGTAAAGGATTTTTGTTTGGCTGAAGTTGTGAGGTTATATTTTCAAGTAATTTTAAAACATTAGATGGATGTGATCATCCCTGAGAGTTTTCACTGGGAAATATTTTAAAAATCATCAAAAGTTAAACATTCATTTATTTGTATGAGTCAGTTATTTTGCAGTTTTTTTTTTTTTTTTTTTTGATGGAGTTTCACTCTTGTCACCCACGCGGGAATGCAGTGGCACAATATCGGCTCTCTGCAACCTCTGCCTCCTGGATTCAAGTGATTCTCCTGCCTCAGCCTCGTGAGTAGCTGGGATTACAGGCATGCGCCACCATGCCTGACTAATTTTGTTATTTATTAATACTTTATTTATTTTATTATTTTTGTTTTTTTTTTTAGACGGAGTCTCGCACTGTCGCCCGAGCTGGAGTGCAGTGGCACGATCTCGGCTCACTGCAACCTCCTGCCTCCTGGGTTCACGCCGTTCTCCTGCCTCAGCCTCCCGAGTAGCTGGGACTACAGGCGCTCGCAACCACGCCTGGCTAAATCTTTTTTTTTTTTTTTTTGTATTTTTAGTAGGGATGGGATTTCACCGTGTTAGCCAGGATGGTCTAGATCTCCTGACCTCGAGATCCGCCCGCCTCGGCCTCCCAAAGTGCTGGGATTACAGGCATGAGCCGCTGTGTCCGGCCAGTTATTTTGCAGTTTTAAGGATGAGCAATGGTGTTTCCATGCTTCCTGCAACTCCCATTTCCTCTGTTACAGAAAGCAAATCCTGTGGCCTCTTTTAACGAAATATTTTGGGATTTACCCCTATGTCTTGACATAATATATCTTAGTTATATAATAAAATATATTGTCACAGGTAAAATTTTGGTTAAATGCATGTTCAGCATTTATATGGTTATGACCGTAAATGCTACTCACAGGTGATCTATGTAGGAAACTGATCATTTTTCTCTTCCTGCAAGTTTTTCATATAATTTTGATGTTTTAAAATGTGTTTGATTCTTTCTATACTTACCACGGATTCCTTCTTAAATTCTTAACCAGTTGACTAAATCTTTCCTCTACAAAATCAGATCATCAGAGGTTTTATACGTTTTCCTAAAGAAGCTTCTCTCAGAGTCCCCTTACATGCCCAGATGTGGCAGGTTTCTCCCTGTGCCTGGTGCACAGACCTCACGCTTACCCTGGGATTCCCTTCACCTGGGTGCTCTGTTGGATCTCATTTCCTGTAGTTCCTATCTTCCTCTTTTTTGCTTTACTCGCTTGTGTCAGCACAGTGCATTCTCTAGCAGTTTCCTGAAATAGGATTTTTTTAAGGTCTTGTTTGATAATTCCATCAAAAGCTCCTTTATGTCTGCCATCATGTTTTTCTCTCATTTCCATTTGACAATTTTGGAGTTTCTCTCCTGAAATTCCCCATCTGCTCATCTGTTTATGCATATTGTTTACCTTTTCCATGAGATCTTTTAGCATATTAATTATAGTTACCTGCAAGTTTGATACCCGGACCATCCAAGTTTGGCTTTGTTTTCTGTTGTAGTGTTTGGCTATGGAGTCGCTTTTTTTATGTCTTACTGTAATAACAGTAGAGATGGAAGTAAATATTTCTGCCTAGGGATAGGCACTTTTACTTTGTGGCGTTGAGTTAGTCTAGCTTGTAGTTGAGCTGGGTTTGGCGTTGGTTGCTATATTTGTTTTCAGTGCACTCTACAAGCTTTTCCCAGGTGGATTTTGTGGCTACTTGCTTAGCTGAAGCCTGGAATCCCAGCAGGTTTTTCTCCAGCCTGGGAGGCCTGTGCCACAGTTGGAGGTCTTCAGCCAAGGCTTTGTCCATCCCTCAGGTAGACTGCTGATGCTTGTTCCTTGGTGCAAGAGATGAGGCAGGGGCTTTTCATTTCTTCCACTGCAGCCTTGTATTAGGCCCCATGTGTCTGAGCATCAGCATTCCTGCTCTTTCGCTGTCTCTGCTCCCTCTCCATGGCAATAATCATTGCCTCCTACTTAGGGGTGGGTTTAGTTTCCTGGCCCTCACCTGTGGCAGCTGCATCCTGCACGTGTCTGTGGTAGGTCTTGGGTGTAGTGTCCTGCCCTCCTCCAGCACCTGCAGACCAGCTTTGTATCAGTGCAGGATATCTGGCAGTAGGGGGTTTTCTTCCCCTTCCACAGCATAAGATGCATTCGCCTAATGTCAGTGCAGGGCGAAGGGAGCAGGTTTTCTGTTCCTGCCCTAGAGGCAGCCAACTTTTGCCTGGTATGAAGTCAGGGACAAGGGTGAAAGTGTGGGAGGGTTTCCTGCCCCTCCACAAGGGGCAGACAGCTTTGACCTCCTGTCGGAGAAGGATCCAGGAGGGCAGGCACGTTTTGGCAGTTGATCACCAACTTGTACTCCTGCAGGGCATGGCTGGGCCTCTGTAGTTAGTCCTGCTGCCCTGGGTGCCTACTCTGGGGATCTCCTGCCCTGGCCACAGTCTCTCTTGAGAGCACCAGGGCAGGCTTGAAGAAAATTGCTGGTAAATGGATGTGGACTCCTTCAGCAAGCTGTCAGGCTAGCCCACCTTGGTCTTTAAAAACTTGTCAAAATGCCATTTTTAAAACCGCTTTTTGGGTGACCATGTCTTCCTCCTGTGCCGGAGGTAGAACAGTTTGTGTGGCCTTTCCATTCTTGGAGCGGCTTCCTTCCTTTTGGAATTCAGACCACCTGGTTGCATTGTGACCTCAGCTCTAATGCTCCCCCCACCCACCGCACAACAGTTTAGGATTTTGTAGACTTTTCAGCCTTTCCTCTTTGTATGACAATAACGATCTCCTATGGTTTTCTATATCCTAATCAGCAGCTGAAACCATACATGTCTAAGTGCCGTTATTTTGTCCTCACATTTCATTGATTTTTTGACTGAGGGTAGAATTCGAGCCTGGAAGATATTTCCATGCAGAATTTTAAAGGTATCGATTGTCCCAGAAGCTAAAGCTTCCTCTGTTGAGAAATCTGAAGCCATTCTGAATCCTGTTTGTTTATACAGGAACTGTTTTTCTCTATGGAAGTGTGTAGGATCAGTGGCTCTAGCATTCTGAAATTTCACAGTTTTGATAGGTGTCTATTTTCATCCTTGTGCTGGGCACTTGCTGGACTTCCTATGCAATCTGGAAATCGTGTTCTTCAGTTCTGGGAAATTTTCTAGAATATTTTGTGGATAACTTCGTCCCTTTCTGTTTTCTGTTCTTTTTTTAGATATTGAACTTACTGGACTTTCTTGAAAGCATCTTTTCTAAGGATTTTCTATGATTTTGGATTGAGTTTTTTTTTTTTTTTTTTTGAGACAAATCCTCGCTCTTGCCCAGGCTAGGGTGCAGTGGCGTGCTTATAGCTCACTGTAACTTCAAAATCCTGGGCTCAAGTGATCCTTTCATCTCAGCCTCCGGAGAAGTGGAGATGATAGGTGTGTACCACCATGCCCTGATAAGTTTTTATTTTTATTTTTATTTTTATTTATTTTTTTTTTGAGACGGAGTCTCGCGCTGTGTCACCCAGGCTGGAGTGCAGTGGCGCGATCTCGGCTCACTGCAAGCTCCGCCTCCCAGGTTCAGGCCATTCTCCTGCCTCAGCCTCCGAGTAGCTGGGACTACAGGCGCCCGCCACCACACCTGGCTAGTTTTTTGTATTTTTAGTAGAGACGGGGTTTCACCATGTTAGCCAGGATGGTCTCGATCTCCTGACCTCGTGATCCACCCGCCTCGGCCTCCCAAAGTGCTGGGATTACAGGCTTGAGCCACCGCGCCCGGCCCCTGATAAGTTTTTAAATTTCCTTGTAGAAACAGGGTCTTGCTATGTTGTACCAGGCTGTTCTCAAGCTCCTGGTCTCAAGCAATCCTCCTGCCTCAGCCTCCCAAAGTGTTGGGATTATAGGCATGAGCCGCCATGCCTGGTCAGAATGTCCCCTGTTTAATAATATCCTGTTCTTATAACAGTACTGTCTTCTTAAGATATTACTGAAAGCTTTTTAAAAAGTTTTCTTCTCCCTGTGTAATTTTATTTTCTCCAGTTTCCTCCTCCTCCTCCATTTGTTTTGGTCTTGATCTTTAGTTTAGAGGTTTCCCCAACTGTCTGATGATTTTAGATCCCTGTTTATGTTTAAGGATAAGAAATCAAAATTGGGTTTAAAGCTCTAAGCCCATGAGTGGTGCTGTTGACTGAACTTCACCATAAGGTGATTTGGCCAAGCCATTTCACTAGGGAATCTTGGATGTATTTTCAGATCTTTCCTCCTGGGCTGGCCAGATTCTGCAGAGAACATCTTCCGGTTGTCTGATGCATAGTGAGGGCCTGGCCAGTATTCTGGGACCTGAGGGGACAGGTAGAGAGGAGTCTCAGCATCCAGGGTGCACACATGTTCGCTGAATCCCCTTTGTCAGTAGGACTAATGTCTGCTGTGTCCTGCGCCTCCCAATTTGGAGACCCACTATTTTACCTTCTCCAGAAAAGCAGTTCTAGTCTTTTTCCTGTTTAGGACATAGGAAAGGGGCCTGGGGATATGACTGTTTCTTAAACACTGAACACATCCTCTTTAGTTTAGCCTCACTTTTCACTCCACTTACCAGAAGTAACTTTTGCAACCACTTCCTTTGGTTCAGGGGGATTTTGCAGTGTAAATCAAATTGTTTCCTGGCTTTCCCTCAACTTAAAATTCTCATGACTTGAGTCAACTTGGCTTTCGTCTGATTTTCACATTCTGTATTTTACTGCTGTTGTCTGCTACCCGTGTCCTCCATTCTTTTGGGGTTTTGCCCTTGAAAAATCCTTTACTGTTATAGTGAGATTCTTAGGGAGAGAGAGTAGAGTTTATATGTGCAAATCTGCCATTTTTACCCAGAACTCCAAAACAGTAATCCTAGTGTTAAAAAAAAAATCTCCCTCAGATTCCCAAGCCCCCTATCCAGGCTCTGATACAGGGGCACCTCCATTATTAGAGAATATATTTGGTAATAGTAGTAGTATCTTAAGAACTGCTGTCGTTGAGAAACTTATGAAATTTGCAAGAGGAAGAACTAATTCTCTTTTTTAAACCATATCAGGCCCAAGTCTGTTTTGGTGGTCTGAGAAGAAAAAAGATGAACTTCTAAAGTTTTGGGAAAATTATATTTTAATTATGGAGACTTTAGAAGGAAATCAGGTAAGTGTTTTTCTATTTTAGCAAATCCTATAGTAGATAACAATTTTTCTTTTTTAAAAACATTCATTAAAAGCAATGCAAAAATACCAACTCAGATATAGCTGGTGATGATAGAATCCAAGTATACTTTGTTTTCTGGCATAAGTGCAACTTAGAGTGTAACTTGTTTCAGTAAGTTAAAGAATATTTTCAGTTGACTTAAATTATTCAAAAATTTGATCTTCCCTTGCCATTCTAAAACTTTAGCATTTATCACTATCAGTATCACCCAAATGGCTTGTTACAAAGTATAAATTGCCATGCCCTATCCTCAGACTTTCTGGTTCAGTAGGTCGGGGTGGGGCCTGGGACTTTGAGGTTTTTTTTTTGAGACAGAGTTTTGTTCTCTCACCCAGGCTGGGGTGCAGTCGCATGATCTCAGCTCACTGCAACATCCGCCTCCTGGGTTCAAGTGATTCTCCTACCTCGGCCTCCCAAGTAGCTGGGACTACAGCCACGACACTGGGTAATTTTTGTATTTTTAGTAGAGACGGGATTTCACCATGTTGGCCAGGCTGGTCTCGAACTCCTGACCTCAAGTAATCCACCCACCTCGGCCTCCCAAAGTGCTGGGATTACAGGTGTGAGCCACTGCACCTGGCCAGGACTCTGAGATTTTTACACGTTCCCAGGTGATACGTATGCTGCTGTTCTGGGAACTCATGGGTTTGAGAACCATGGTTTCCATTCTGCAAGTTGGGGACCACAGAGGTGCCAGCCATCTGTGGAGTCATTGCGAGGTGTCAGTGCAAATGTGCACCAAATCTTGTTTGTGGACTTTAAGTAAATAATTACTTATATGTGCTAAATGTATATAGATGCAAGGAGGAGGAATAAAGAAAAAGCATTTCTAAATTCAAATTAACTTTTATGGTTTTCTTTAATCAGTAGATCCATAAAACCCCCATTATTTAGAAACCCAAATTTATCCATGTTTTGAAGGATATGTAAATTCTCAAACAAACGTGTCAGCAACTTTGGCTACATGGTATTAAGAACATGGAACTCCGAATTGGCCCTTCTAAGTGTGTGCTGCCGTGAACAACTTGAGTAACGGAGAAGACATTTCAGTTTTTTTTTTCTCTTTGCAATATCTTAGTATTGGCAGTCCTACCTGTCTCCCAGGACAGTTGAGAATTCTGACATGATTTATGATGATCACTATATAAATGGCAGACTTTAACATAGCTATAATGTGGTTATATTCATTAGCATTGCCATACTCAGTCTTACATACCTGAATCATACTGTTGTTTGAAAAACCGGATAAATGAGGCTCTTTCTACATATGTTTTATAAGAAGAGCTACTGTTAAATAAAGAGATGAAAATTGCCTGATATTTTTCAAGATGCATTTTCATTTCATATGTTTTTTTGCTCTTATTTTTAGATACATGTTATAAAGCCAGTTTTACCAAAGCTAAACAATCTGTTTGAATATGCGGTGTCAGAGGAAAATGGTAACGATTACTTTTATTTTTTTAATAACATTTATGGTTTTCCCCCGATTTTATAACTAATTCCTGTTCATTATAGAGAATTTTGAAAAACTATAGAAGCATACATCTTGTAATGCTGCCACCAAGAGATAACAGCTGTTACCATTCCAGATACATACCTGGATCATGTTGCTCATGTTTATCTCACTTAGCATAATAACTATATCCATCTACTCATATCCTTAACATCTTTAAGAACACAATTTTGGGCCAGGCATGGTGGCTTATGCCTGTAATCCCAGCACTTTGGGAGGCAGAGGTGGGCGGATCACCTGAGGTCAGGAGTTCAAGACCAGCCTGGCCAACATAGTGAAACTCCATCTCTACTAAAAATACAAAAATTAGCCAGGCATGGTGGTGTGTGCCTGTAGTCCCAGCTACTCGAGAGTCTGAGGCAGGAGAATCACTTGAATCCAGGAGGCGGAGGTTGCAGTGAGCCGAGATCGCGCCACTGCACTCCAGCCTGGCGACAGAGCAAGACTCTGTCTCAAAAAAAAAAAAAAAAACAATTTAAAATAGCCACAGAATTTTCTATAATTTAGAGATATGGTTAATTTTTTAAACTGTTGATGATGGAAAATTTCAAACATTTATAGAAGGAGAAGAGTGTGTGTGATATACCTACCACTCTCTTTAATAATGATCCTCTCATGGCCAGCCTTGCTTAGTCTATCCTGTGTAGCCTTTCCTGCGCCCTTCTCACTAAATGGTTTTGAAGCACATCCCTAGATGTCGTATCATTTTATCTGTGAATATTTTAGCACATTTCTTTAAAAGATAAGGACTCGTCGATAGGGTTTCAATGATGACATAGTCTGTGGTTTTAATAATTGTTCTTTTTTTTTTTTGAGATGTGGAGTCTTGCTCTGTTGCCCAGGCTGGAGTGCAGTGGGATGATCTCGGCTCACTGCAACCTCTGCCTCCCAGGTTCAAGCAATTTTTTTGCCTCAGCCTCCCGAGCAGCTGAGATTACAGGCATGCGCCACCACACCTGGCTAATTTTTGTGTTTTTAGTAGAGATGGGGTTTTGCCATGTCGGCCAGGCTGGTCTCAAACTCCCGAGCTCAGGTGATCCACCTGCCTCGGCCTCGCAAAGTGCTGGGATTACAGGCGTGAGCCATGGCGCCTGGCCAATAATCGCTCTTTGGTATGAATATATCTTTGTAACTGCTTCCCATTCTTATTCACTTAGTATATCTTTTCCAGTGTTTGTTAGAGTTACTTGTCTTAAGTTTTCAGTTATTGTTCTGTATCTTGTACTTCTTTGGAAGAGAAAATTCCGGGATATAATTTCAAATATTGTTTATAAGCCCTTGATCACTATATTATGAGAGCTTTTTAGGAGATACACAGTGAAGCTGGAGCTTCCTACGTGTATCTTAATAAAATTAAGTTTAGATTAATGAAATGGCTAAATGCAGCCCAATAGTGTTTTGGCCTGTGTTCATATGAATGATAAAATGCGACATTATTGTGTTTACACATGAGAATTAACCTAGGTAAATGGTTTTTAGTGCCTACTCTAGATAATTACAACTTTAATAGTTTGACCCCTTAGGAATTGAGCTTTATTCAGCTGATTGCTGTAGTTGTTTTCTGATACACTGGGATTTTTTCGCAGACCATAAGCATCTATAGTTGCACCTGGGGCTAGAATTTAATTGAATCTTGTGACTTCACGTAGGCATTTACCATTAAAACAATGCTCTTACTACCACATTTTGCCCACAGCTCTTGGCAAACCAAATCAAATAGCAGTGACTGATTTTGAAAAATTACCTTTGCCAAAGAGTTGAACAGGCATCTTGGTATAAATTACAAATAATGGATTAATTTATTTATAGACTGTCATGAGTTAAAAATGCTGAGTATTTTTCTCTAACATAATTAAAAGATACTTCAAAAGAGTTAGAAAAATATCTGTAAGATATTTATTCCATGTTTTTTATTTGCTCACTCATTTATATATTTACTGAATAAATATTTACTTAGTGTCCACTACATGCTATTAGGTTGGTGCAAAAGTCATTGCAGTTTTTGTCATTTTTTTTTTTTTTTTAAATGGCAAAAACCGTAACGACTTTGGCACCAACCTAGTAATTACTGGCGGTAAAATGGTGAGAGCGATGTGGTATTTTTCACCTGACTTTTGTGTTTTCCATGAAAAAATAGTTTTGATTGTAAGGTATATGAGGGGAACAGACAAGGAGCTGATGAAATGGACTAATGGGTGAGTAGGGTAGTCAGGGAAGGCCTGTCTTATGATGACATCTAAGCTAAGAGTCCACGCTGAGGAGGCACTACCTGGGGCGCAAACCCTGAGATGGGAGCAGCTGTAGGAGGCAGAACAGAAGGACCAGTGAGGCTGTAGCAGAGTTGGTGTGTGGAGCGGGGGATGAGGTTGGAGTGGCAGTCAGGGTCAGTTCATGCCTTGTTTGGACTTTATTCTAAGAACAATGAGGAGATGTCGAAGGATTTTAAGCAGAGGTGTGACAATTTCATAGTTCTGTGTGAAAAATAGATTGAAGTGGGACAAGAGAAGAATTGGTTGAAACTATTCCAAATCTGAAGTTCCAACCTGCATGCATGGGGTAATATTTAATTTTTGTACACTGTAGCAGTTATAGCATTTATTTACAGTCTTTCTTATTTTTTCAAACCTCTGCCTCCCAAGTTCAAGGGTTCAAGTGATTCTGGTGTCTCAGTCCCTAACCACCCCCCTGTCCCAGTAGCTGGGATTACAGGCATTTACCACCACGCCCGGCTGATTTCTGTGTTTTTAATAGAGATGGAGTTTTGCCATGTTGGCCAGGCTGGTTTCGAACTCCTGGCCTCATGTGATCCACCTGCCTCGGCCTCCCAAAGTGCTGGGATTACAGGCACGAGCCACTGTGCCTGGCCCATTTACAGTTTTTCAAAATGAAGCTGCCTGAATACTGAATACCAAAATTATTTTGGTTAACATACTCATATGTGACTAAAAACAGGCTGGATGCAGTGGCTGCTACCTGTAATCCCAGTGCTTTGGCAGGCGGAGAATGGAGGATCACTTGAACTCAGGAGTTCAAGTCCAGCCTGGGGAACATTCTGAGAGCACGTTTCTAAAAAATATTTAAAAAATTGTCTGGGCATGGTGTTGCGTACCTGTAGTCCTACTAGGAAACTGCTCAGGAAGCTGAGGCATGAGGATCGCTTGAACCCTGGAGTTTGAGGTTGCAGTGAGCTAGAATTTTGCAATTGCACTGTAGTCTGGGTGACATAGTGAGAACCTGTCTCTCAAAAAACCTTAACAAAAACTTTTTTGTAGTGTTATAATGAAGTTATTGTGTTTGTCTGTACATGTATTTGTTTACGAGTATGTAGTCTTGATGGTGAAACAAAGACAGAAGCAGATGTCAACATTAGATGTTTATTTCCACAGGATGTTGGCTCTTTCACCCATCCTGGCATATGTGTATTTATAAAAGAATGTTTGAAAGTGAAAACAAAATCCTGACCAAAGAAGGTGTTATCCATTTTTTGGAGCTGTATGAAACAAAGATTCTTCCATTTTCACCAGAATTTTCTGAGGTAATGACAGCCTATCCCCTTCCTTCCTCCCATTGTTGAAAAGTGAGAGGTAAAAATACACTAGGGTTCTATATCAGCAAGTAACATTTTGTTGATTTGCATCCAACAAATCATATTTCTCTAAACCCAGCTTTCCTATTTGGAAAAAAGCTTATGTTGTTTCTCAACAAGCCAAAAGGTAGAACTGCCTGCATTATTACCATTGTGAAAAAGTAGTTCTATATTATCAATATTCAGACCAGCGTAAGTCAAGAATCATAAGCATAAGTCAAGTTTTCTCCGTATAAAAACTGGTATAGAAGCTTTCAGGTGATGCTGTTCTCACGGTTCTGAGCCACTGATGACTGTTACTCGTTTAGCGATGCTACTTCTCCAGTTCTGACTCAATGAATTGCTGTTGTCTACTTTATGAAATAGAGATTGCCTTCTGAGCAATATATATTAGAATCTATACTTCCATTTGTCAGGAACTACACGAGGCAGAGACGGTGGGAGTTAGAGCTGTGATTTTAAGTTTTATATTATGGTGCCATATGAGTCCCATGATGACTTCCTTAGGTAGAGTAATCTACCTCTCATTTAGAGGTGACAGAAGTCAATTTTTTTCTTCTTTTTCTTTCAATAGGTTTTTTTCTTTTCTTTTTTTTTTTTTTTTTGAGAAGGAGTCTCACGCCTGTCGCCCAGGCTGGAGTGCAGTGGCGTCATCTCAGCTCACTGCAGCCTCTGCTTCCCAGGTTCAAGTGATCCTCCTGCCTCAGCCTCCCAAGTAGCTGGGATTACAGGTGGGCACCATCACACCTGGCTAATTTTTGTATTTTTAGTAGAGACTGGGTTCTGCCATGTTGGCTAGGCTGGTATCGAACTCCTGACCTCAAGTGATCCACCTGCCTTGGCCTCCCAAAATGCTGGGATTACAGGCGTGAACCATTGTGCCTGGCTGCTGCTGCTGCTTCTTTTTTTTTAAAGAATGATTGAATTTATTTCTCAGATAGTGATACAATTTTTTTTTTTTTTTTTGAGACAGAGTCTCACTCTGTTGCCCAGGCTGGAGTGCAGTGATATGATCTTGACTCACTGCAACCTCTGCCTCACGGAATTAAGGGATTCTTATGCCTCAGCCTCCCAAGTAGCTGGGACTACAGGTGCACGCCACCATGCCCGGATCAGTTTTGTAATTTTAGTAGAGACAGGGTTTTGCCATATTGGCCAGGCTGGTCTCAAACTCCTGGCCTCAGCCTCCCAAAGTGCTAGGATTACAGGTGTGAGCCACCACACCCAGCCTAAGTCAGTTTTTTCTAATTGTTTTAATATGTGCTATGGTGTATTGATATGCATCATGTTTCTACATTCTATTATTTGTGTACTTCATGTAAGCTTGCTTTTCTGACCAGTATCTAATAGTAATTTTTGAGTATAATTTTTTCCTCTTTATCCTCTAGGCATAGGGGCTTCAGTTTTCTCTTGAGTATCTTTTTGGTTTTTCTGTCATTACCTTTATTTTCTAGCGTATGTTTCTTCTTTGGATTCCTTCCTTCTTTCTTGACCCAACACATGAACTCTCTTCTTAGTATGGCATACATTTTAATCAGGTGGGAAAATTCTGTACTTACTTTGTTTTTCTGGTAGAATTAAGCTTCCCCTCCAGGACCATCAGTAAATTTCGCCTGCAGCATAAGAGATCAGCTTTGCTTATAGCAGGTCTTCTGTAAGCCTTTGTAGGATGTTCAGTCAGGGAAGCTGACTTCAAAATTGCATTTACAACTAAGTTTCAATTATGTGTCTTTTTTTTTAGTTTATTATTGGACCATTAATGGATGCACTTTCAGAGAGCTCTCTGTATAGCAGGTAAAGAGACATTATGTTATGATGTATTTGATACATTTTCATATTAGGAGACCTGACCAGATTGTTTAATGAATTTGGCACATACGGTATGTTGCTGAATAGACAGTCAAGTTTTTCTTATCGTGTGGTCCTTTTCCTATTTGTTATTCTTGCATTCTGATTTGCACCAAGTGTTTCTCCTTTCTTTTTTCTTGTTTCCTTTTTTCTGCCTTGAGCTCCTGTATTCTTGGGCTGTTGGAAACTGTCTTCTGTAGCTCACTTTCTTCTCCCTATTGCTGCTTTCTGCCCTCTTGGAAGTTGTAATGACTTTGGCTAACCAATGCTTTAAACTTATTTTCCTTTTTCTTTTAACTTAGTTTCAGACTTACAGAACAGTCTTGAGAATAATCCAAAGAATTCTCATTTCCCATTCATCCATATTCCTCAAATGTTAATATTTTACTGCATTTGCTTGATCGTTGCATCTCCCTGTGTGTGCCTCTTTCTTAGCTTTGTCTGCTGACCAGACTTACTTATTTATATCTTTTCCAGTGCCTGTCTGTGCGTCCATCCATCCATCCATATTAAGAACCATGAATTCACACCAGGACGTCCAATTTCAGTTTAGTACTGCAGGGTTCATTCTAACCTTTTCCTTTCCATATCTGGCAGTGGCTGCTATTATTCATCCTGTCTCTACTTATAGGCCACAGTTATGTTTTGAAAAGGTTGACAGTGAGAAGTTTGTCAGGATTGTACCTTAGCCTCATTTTTTTGAGCATCATTTATGACTCTTGAATTCTCATCTTCAAAAATCTCCTCTGCACTTGAAATTGTCTTTCTAATATTAACTAAATTTATAGTTGCATCTTGAAACAGAGCTGCATCCCCCCACCAGCCAATTTCTTGAAACATTTTTAGTCTGTGCCATATTATATTAATATTTAGTCCTGTTTAATAATATTGAAAGAGCATAGCAACGCTTGATTTGCCAATTATTTTTAGTTTTCAAATAACTCATTACTATTGAATAGTTTTCTGTAGCAATTAGACAGCTGGAGAGCAGTAAAACCAATGAAAAGATCTTGGTGTTTTCTAAGAGTTGACAAACACATTTATTATGAAATGCCTTCAGTTTTCTAGCACTCTAATGTGTTCAATTAGCAGATAATGTTCCTGGAAGAAACATATAGCAGAAAAAATGTGACTTTAGTAGATGTTAACAATTAGATGCTCTTGCAAAAGTAATTTATTACTAATATATGTCTTTGTTATGAATGTTACTTCTTTTATTTTAGACGTAAAGATTTAAAGTCACTGGATTACATGTTGGGAACAATAAAATATAATTTAAAATTATCATTTCAGGCTCTTATTTTTTATGATACTATTTAGCAAGATTTATATATGTGGAAGGGAAAGTGTCGTAAAAAGGAAATCCTCAGTGTAGTAGGTTATTATCTCACGTCCATTTTCCTACAAGGTCCTGATGTTTCTATGATCAGAAGGATTCTCAGAATTTTACTGAAAAATGAAATGCAGGTTCAGAAAAATAAGACTGTCTGATTGTTTTATTGTTGAAAGACTTTTGGGCCATGGTCTATTTAGGCTAATTTCAGTGTAATCACTTGTAAATAAATGTTAAATATTTGTTTTCCCCTGTCTCTGTTTGTAGGTCCCCAGGCCAGCCGATAGGAAGCTGTTCTCCATTGGGACTGAAATTACAGAAGTTTTTAGTCACGTATATTTCTCTTCTTCCAGGAGACATAAAGAGTATGTGTCAGTAAAGGGTTTTTTTATAATGCATTAGCTTACAATTTTTTTTTTTTAGCAAATTGGTTATAAGCACCATCAACTATTATAATAAATATTTTCAAAATGGTTTCCTTTTCCAGGATATGCATATTTTCTCAGATTCATACAGTATCTTTTTTGAGTTCACACTTTAGTCATTGTGTATGACATATTACCAGTACTGGCATGAGTAGCATGGAGGTAATTTTAGAAGGTGTGCTGCAATTTAGCCGTCTTTTCTAGTTGTCTACTATTCAGTTTCAAGAATTAGTAAAATATATTCAAAAAATAGGGAACCTGGTTTTAGGAAAAAGTAGTAAACAGAATACTCATTGTGGCAAGTTGTCCCTTTATAGATATTAACTTAGGAAGATAAGAAAGAAAAAATAAACCAGGTGCAATGGCTCCCGCCTGGAATCCCAGCACTTTGGGAGGCCGAGGCAGGCAGATCACCTGAGATCAGGAGTTTGAGACCAGCCTGGCCAACACAGCGAAACTCCATCTCTTCTAAAAATACAAAAATTATCCGGGCATGATGGTGTGTACCTGTAGTCCCAGCTACTTGGGAGGCTGAGGCAGGAGAATCACTTGAACTCAGGAGGCGGTGGTTGCAGTAAGTCAAGATTGTGCCACTGTACTCTAGCCTGGGTGACAGAGCAAGACTGTCTCAAAAACAAAACAAAACAAAACAAAAAAGCACTTGTTTTATGTAAGACCTTGTCCTAGAGCCATCCCCATTCTTCAGGTTCATTCTAATGAGGGAGGTGGGAAAGCAGAGCACAAAAGCCGTGTGATTTTTGTTTGCTGAGCAGCAGCAGGACCTACTCTGCTTTGTGAGTCCTTGTGTTACTCCCACCTTTGTGATTTATAAAGTGAGCCTAGGTATGAAATACGTATTTTTTTTCTTTTGTATTTAATCTGGCAAATAGGATGACAAGATGGCCAACGGTAATGTCTATTCAAACGTCAGAAAAAAGAGAAAATATGGTCTGTATATCATGACTTCAAATTTATAGAAAATTGATTGTTTTGATTACTTTTTCTTTAAAAAAATGAGTTAATGGGGAAGATGGGGAAGATAACTATTAGAGTCATTCTTTTTTTTTTTTTTGAGATGGAGTCTTGCTCTGTTGTTAGGCTGGAGTGCGGTGGTGCGATCTCAGCTCATTGCAACCTCTGCCTCCTGGGTTCAAGCGATTCTCCTGCCTCAGCCTCATGAGTAGCTGGAACTACAGATATGTGCCACCACGCCCAGCTAATTTTTGTATTCTTAGTAGAGACAGGGTTTCACCATGTTGGCCAGTATGATCCCGATCTTTTGACCTCGTGATCTGCCCGCCTTGGCCTCCCAAAGTGCTGGGATTACAGGTGTGAGCCACCACACCCAGCCTAACCCAGCCTAGAGTCATTCATTAGTTTGGTAGATTTCAGGAGTTTAATTAAGCATCTGGGCTGCAGCCACATGGGGATGAATTTGTCAGCCACGTTGCTGCCTCGCATGTCAGTAGCACACATGAGTGAAATGTCGGTCAGGGCTTCCCAGAATTTGAGAGCCAAGTGTTTGTGGTCCAGGACCAGGCATATCACAGATGCTTGGTAAATGTGTTGAGTCAATGTGAAATGGAAACTTGGCCATTGCCATCTTTCCAGTGTCATGAGTGAAGTGTTAGGCAAAAGATGAGATTTACTGGATTTAATTAGTGCAAATGGAAGAAAGAAAAATTGTGGCCAGGAGTTCAAAAAGAGCAATTAAAACTTTCATTCACAGTTACTCAGTCATTTTTCAGTCACGTTTCCAGTGAATATCTTCTGTGTATTCTGAATGTCTTTCATACTAGGTATTTCAAAAGATAGAAAATACACATAATGTCCTTTTAGGAGCTTCTGAGGATTTCTTCAAAGTCATTCTACAACTATGTGAGAAAACAGACATTTTCACTAACTGCATGAGCTAAGAGTCCTTAACAAATCACACATTAGCAGAGAGGACAGAATGAAGCACTATCCCTTTGTATCTCAAAATAGAAATATAAATGATAGTAATTAAATCCAAAGTAGTCAAGAAACAGCCTATGAGAAAGATGTTACCGTTTGCAGATACTAGAGGCCACTAACCATCAATATTTCCTATCCTGTTTTTTCTTAACATCTCAAATAGAAGAATGACTTCTAATCATAAACAATTTATCTCTTACCGGCCAGGTGTGGTGGCTCATGCCTGTAATCTCAGTACTTTGGGAGGCTGAGGTGGGCAGATCACCTGAGATCAGGAGTTTGAGACCAGCTGGCCAACATGGCCAAACCCCATCTCCACTAAAAATACAAAAATTAGATGGGCGTGGTGGCACATGCCTGTAATCCCAGCTACTCGGGAGGCTGAGGCAGGAGAATTGCTTGATCCCGGGAGGCGGAGGTTACAATGAGCCAAGATCGAGCCACTGTACTCCAGCCTGGGCAGCAGAGTGAGACTCTGTCTCAAAAAAGAAAAGAAAAGAAAAAATTACCTTTAAAAAAAAATAGAGCTCCATGGGTCTCAGAATCCCTATAGTATAGTAGAATACTTATCTTACTAAAATAGAAATGAAATTAAATTAACTTTTTTTTACAACAGCTTTATTGAGATAGAATTTACCCCTTTTAAACCATTTGATTCAGTGGTGTTTAGTGTATTCACAAAGTTGTACAGCCGTTACCACTGTCTAATTCCTGAATATTTTGATCACCCTCAAAAAGAAGCCCCAGGCGTATAAATAGTCATTTCTCATTCTCCTCTACCCATAGCTCCTGGCAGCCACGAATCCTCTTTGTCTCTATAGATTTGCATATTCTCAACATTTCGTATCAGCGGAATCATACAATACGTGGCATTTTATGTCTGGCTTCTTTCACTTAGCATAGTGTTTTCAAGGTTTATCCATGTTGTGGCATATATCAGCATTGCATTCCTTTTTGTGGCTGAATAATATTTCACTGTATAGATATTTCACATTTTGTTCATTCATTTCATTGGTAGACATTTGGATTGTTTTTACTTTTGACTATCTGAGTAATGCTGTTATGAATGTTCACGTACAAGTTCTCTTGGATATATACCTAGAAGTAGAATTTTCAGTTCTCTTGGATATGTACCTAGAAGTAGAACTGCTGGCTCATGTGGTCAGTCTGTTTAAGTTTTGGAGGAACTGCCACACTGTTTTCCACAGTGGCTGCACCGTTTTACGTTCCCTCCAGCATTGTGTGGGGTTCTGGGTTCTCCACATCCTCCCAGTTCTGATTATTGTCTGTCCTTTAGATTATAACCATCCTAGTGTGTGGGAAGTGGAGCGTCACTGTGGTTTTCACTTGTATTTCCCTAATATCTAATGGTATTGAGTTTCTTTTCATGTGCTTGTTGGCAACAATGATAATTTAAAACTTTTTCTTTCAGGTAACTTCCTATTGAAGTTTATTCGGAAGATGACAAGTAGGCATTGGTGTGCTGTTCCCATTTTGTTTCTATCTAAGGCTTTGGCAAATGTCCCAAAATATAAGGCCCTGGGTATAGATGGGCTTCTTGCTCTCAGGTAATTTACTCTGGATATGTACTTGTATGGTTATTTGCCATGACTTTCCATCAATGTATATATTTTTCCGTCTGCTTTAATCTACAGTAAATGGAAATAGTTAATATTGGCATTGGGATGTTTGAGCTCTTAATTTTACATAAGAAAACAAATTAAAAAATATATTATTCATATAGTTGAACTTACTTTGTTTTACAAATTACTAGTTTAAATGTGTATTGATGATATATGCTGTTGAATTTTGACCTCTTTAAATAAGGCCAGTAAGTTTTTTTTTTTTTTAATTTGTAGGTAGAAAACTAAAGATAAAATATCAAACAATAATATTTAATAGAAAGTATTTCAAAAATGTTGGTAAAAAGGAATTTGAGGAGATGAAAAAAAGAAAAAGTATTTCAGTAAATATAAACTTCTTTAAAAGCATCTTCATTTATAGTTTTTTGTGTGTGTGTGTGTGTTTTTGAGCTGGAGTCTCGCTCTGTCACCTAGGTTGGAGTGCAGTGGCGTGATCTCGGCTCACTGCAATCTCTGCCTTCTGGATTCAAGCGATTCTCGTGCCTTTGCCTCCTAAGTAGCTGGGATTACAGGTGTGCGCCATTACTCCCAACTAATTTTTGTATTTTTAGTAGAGATGGGGTTTCACCATGTTGGCCAGGCTGATCTCAAACTCCTGACCTCAGGTGACCTGCCCGTCTCAGCCTCTCAAAGTGCTGGGATTACAGGTGTGAGCCATTGCACCTGGCCTGTAGTCTTATTTTTAAGAGACTTGTTTCATAGTAAAATTGAGCTCTAATAGAGGCCACAATGGGAAATAACAGCTTTGAAATTCTGCTGACTTTCTGCATTAGAAATTGTAGATGTTATAAATCAACTTGTTGATAATCACAAATTATCAGAATTGTCTTTGGGAATACGGAACTGCATTTTTTGTGTTTCGATGTCAGGGATGTTATTCATTGCACTATGATCACACATCAGATTCTCCTGAGAGGGGCAGCCCAATGCTACCTTCTTCAAACAGCTATGAATTTGCTAGATGTGGTAAGTTTCTCTTTTGTTACTTCCATTTATAAGTCTTTCTTAGTGAGTGGTTGTGCAGAAATGAGTTAACATAGCAGACCTATGATACTACCATTAGAAAGGCCTGCTTGTAAGGTTGGCCCTTGGCTGGCAACGGGACCTTGGATTTTGGGAGGATTTACACTATCCTAACTGCTAAGAGTGGCTTATTGTATCTAAAGTGTTTGTTCTATGTGGTTTATACTGAAAACCTGCTTTCTTTCTGGGAGTCTGGAATTTCAGTATGTATGAGGCAAAAGGTACCTGCATGACCATGTCCCAGTAAAAGCCCGAGGCACTGAATCTCTATTGAGCTTCCCTGGTAGACAGACTTTCACTGTGTTGTCACAGCTTGTTGCTGGGGGAGCTAAGCGTGTCCTGCGTGGCCCACTGGGAGAGGATTCTTGGAGCTTATACCTCGTTCCCTTTATACTTTTCCCCTCATCTTCCCCTGTATCGACATTCAAGGAATATATATGGCGCATATTCTGTGCTTTTTACAAAGCCTCAATAAACATTGCTTACTACAGGGGTCAGCAAACTCTTTCTGTGCAGTGCCAGGTAGCAAACATTTTTTAAGCTTTGCAGCTGGCTTTATGATCTGTGTTGCAACTTCTGAACTAAATAAACAGGCGTTGGCTATGTTCCAACAAAACTATTTACAAAACAGGCCGTGAGTAGTTTTTGCCAATGCCTGGCCTAGATAGAGCAAGGTATCTTCATTCAAGATGCACAACCTTAAGGGAATGAAAGACTTAGGTGGTTTTCTTAGTCGGGATCATTTTTATGGCATTGAAAATAATCACTTTTTTTTTCTGAGACAGAGTTTTGCTCTTGTCTCCCAGACTAGAGTGCAGTGGTACATTCTTGGCTCACTGCAACCTCTGCCTCCCAGGTTCAAGTGATTCTCCTGCCTCAGCCTCCCAAGTAGCTGGAATTTCAGGGCACCTGCCACCATGCCCGGCTAATCTTTGCATTTTTAGTAGAGATGGGGTTTTGCCATGTTGGCCCCGCTGGTCTCGAACTCCTGACCTCAGGTGATCCACCCGCCTTGGGCTCCCAATGTGTTGGGATTACAGGCGTCACCCGCTGCGCCTGGCCTCACATTTTGATTGAAAATAATTTCTTCTTATAGAATTTTTTTTTTTTTTTTAAGATTGTGACCATCTTTAAGATAGTAACGTCAATTTTAAGTTAACATGGTATCTTCGTGTTAAAAGTTGAATAATATTTTCTTTTTATTTGCTTTCTTTTGATTTAGCTAATGATACTTGCTTTCTTTTGATTTAGCTAATGATAACCTACTTTAAATAGTATTAATTGGTTGCCTCCACAGTGGTTTTAGTTTATTCAGTTAAACATTTTCATATGAGTAATTTTTAAAATCTTTTCTGCGCTGCCCAGGAGAAAGTGTCCCTTTCTGATGTCTCAACTTTTCTCATGTCTCTGAGACAAGAGGAATCCTTAGGACGAGGAACTTCATTGTGGACAGAGGTGAGATTGAAAATAATATAATAAAGTCTTTGAAAACTATAAAAAATGATTTTCTTAATGAATTTCTGAGTAACCATTTATATAAAATATAATGATTGCTTTGTTATCTGTCAACAGAGACTTTGAAATATTGTATATTTGCTTTGAGTGGACTTAACTAATTCTGCTAAGATGCTTATGGAGAGGTGGGAGAGAGGAAAATGTTTGCAGTAGAGATAGACCTATTTAGAAGAAAATCTTTACTTGCTAGTGGGCAGATCTCAACTCTGGATGAGATGCATTAGGAATAATGACGATGTTAGACTCAAACACAGTAAGTGACACAAACTCCTCTTTCTCTTTTTTCTGTCATTGAATGGCTCCTTCCTCCCCCTGGTTGTCCAGTCCTTAACGTTTTGGTAATTCTGAGTTTGTTCTGACTTTTTGCATCCAATTCATCATGAAACCCTCCTGTCTCATAAACATCTTTCCTCTTCTCCATGCCCCACTGTGGCTCTAGCTCAGACCCTCCTCATGTGAAGCCCCTTGTGATGATGTCTTGTTGATGTTGCATCCCTGGCGTCCAGGCCTCTTACTATGCCACCCTTTTCCTCAGGGCTCTTCAGGGCCAGCCTCCTCCCTCTTTTTGTAAACCACGGGATTTAGTTTATATGACTGAATTCAGTGCTTATTTGTTATGTATGTGGTTGAGTTCTGATCTTTGTCGCCTCTGGGTTATATAGTTTTTGAGAAATGAAGAAGGGGCAAATTGTGGCCTTTAAAAAATGGAGTTTTATTTTCTTGATGCATCTAATTATATGGAATTTGAAAAATGTAGAACCATATAAAGAAAATAGAAATGATCTGTAATGCCTACCATCAAACTAAATTCATATTTTTTGTTTAGTTTTTAATTCTTTTTCCCTATGAATGTATGTATTCTCTTACTTGCTTTCTCATTATAGATAAGTATATGTGTATTTACAATAATACATACAATCTTTCTAAATATAGATTGAACTGTTTTAAATTTTATTTTTTTGTATTCACATATATATGAGCATTTTAACATGTTGCTAAGTAATTTTTCAAGGTGTAGTAAAAATTCAGTTGATTATATCTTGTAAAATTTATTGGATTAGTTCCTTTTCTTGGACTTTGTTTCAAAGTTTTTGCTTTTATAAATAGCATTGGGCTGGACGCAGTGGCTCGTGTCTGTGATCCCAGCCCTTTGGGAGGCTGAGGTGGGCAGATC
Source organism: Theropithecus gelada (assembly GCF_003255815.1). Taxonomy (NCBI): domain Eukaryota; kingdom Metazoa; phylum Chordata; class Mammalia; order Primates; family Cercopithecidae; genus Theropithecus; species Theropithecus gelada. The sequence continues at coordinate 208,265,032 of NC_037668.1, read as the reverse complement.
ACTTGACGCCAGGAGTTCGAGACCATCCTGGCCAGCATGGCAAAACCCCGTCTCTAGTAAAAATGCAAAAATTATCCGGGCATGGTGCTGCATGCCTGTAGTCCCAGCTGCCTGGGAGGCTGAGACAGGAGAATTGCTTGAACCCGGGAGGCGGAGGTTGCAGTGAGCTGAGATTGTGCCACTGCACTCCAGCGTGCACGACAGAGTGAGACCCTGTCTCAAAAAGTAAATAACACTGGAAGGAACTTATTCCTTTACATTTTTATTTATACCTATTTTTTAGGATAAGTTCATAAAATTGAATTTTGCCGTATTTCAACATTTTTAAGGTTCTTGATATAGATTGAGAGAGGTTTCAAAGTATGACAGTGGACATCCACTTTATCTACAGTGATACAATACCAAATGTATCAGCATGTTAAATTCTTTGCCACTTTGGTAGATGAAACACAGCATTTGGTGACTTTATTTGCATTATTCTGATGACAGTTTTTTAAAACATTTTTTCATGTCTTTGTAGTATTTCTTTTGTGAATTGTCTATTATTGTCCTTTCCCCATTTTGTTTTGGGATTTTGACTCTGTCTCAAAAAACAAACAAATGAAAAAACAAATAAAAGGGTATTGACAAGTTGTTATACCCATTGCAAATAATTTTTTTTTTTTAGTTCCTTTTTAAAAAATTTAGCTTTGCTCACTGAATGGGTAATGAATTTACATGATTTGAAGATTAAAACTGTTGGTCAGAAGTGTCTTATTATTGTTTTGCTCTTCTATCCTGCCTTGATCCTTATCCTACCCCACCCCATCCCTAAACAAAGTTGTTTTTGATATAGACTCTGCTTACTACCTTGCAAGTTTTCATTAAAATATGTATTCATAGTGATTTCTTTATCTCCATAGGCAAAGACCTTTCTTAGTCTTTTTTTGTAAAGTAAAGCTTGCATAGTATTCCATCTGGTGGTTGTACCATTGTTTATTCAACTTCTCCCATTGCCGAACTGTTGAGTTGTCTAGTCTTGTGGCTTTTACAGACAATGCCACAATAAATGAATAGTTGGCAGGTACATCTGCAGAACGGAGTCCTAGAACTGGGATCAGTGGTCAGAGGTTGGGTGACTGTGCAATCTTTCTGGGGATTGCCCAATTTCCATCCATAGTTTCCATATGGCTGCTGTAATAAATTACCACCAGCTTGGTGGCTTAAAATAACATACATTTATTGCCTTACAGTTCTGGAGGCCAGAAGCCTGGAATCCGTTTCACTGGTCTGCAATTAAGATTCTGGCTGGCCTGTGCTTCCGTGTAGGGGCGAGGCCATTTCCTCATCTTCTGGAGCTGTATTGCTTGCATTTCTCGGCTCATGGTCCTTTCTCCGTCTTCAGAACCAGCAGCCTGGCTTCTCAAGATCTCTGCTTCATCTTCATATCACATTCTTCTCTTCTGTTTCTGTGGCCGAATCTGCCTCTGCCTTCCTTTTATAAGGACACTTAGGATTACATTGGACCCCCTCAAATAATCCAGCATAATGTCCGTATCTCAGAATACTTAATCTGCAAAGCTCCTTTTGCTGCATAAAGTAACATTCACAGGTTCCAGGGTTAGGACCTCGGTATCTTTGGGGCCTACCATAGGGTTGCAGGAATTTCACAGGGTATGATAGTGCCTGTTGTGAAGCAGGATTTTTTACCAATCTGGAGGATGGGAAAGGGCATTTCAGTGTAATTATAATTTATCATTCTCTTATAGTTTGTAAGTTCGGGCATCTTTTCAGTTTCATTTTGATTTTTGATTTTGTTTAGTTTTTTTCCCAGTAGCTTTTTACTCTGAAAAAATTTTAAAAATTCTTAGAAGAATGTAATGAACTCTCATCACCCACCATATATGGTCTTTTTTTTTTTTTTTTTCTGAGACAGAGTCTCGCCCTGTTGCCCAGGCTGGAGTGCAATGGCGTGATCTTGGCTCACTGCAACCTCTGCCTCCCAGGTTCAAACGATTCTCCTGCCTCAGTCTCCCAAGTAGCTGGGATTACAGGCACCCGCCACCGTGTCCAGCTAATTTTTGTATTTTTAGTAGAGTTGGGGTTTCACCATGTTGGCCAGGCTGGTGTCAAACTCCTGACCTTGTGATCTGCCTGCCTTGGCCTCCCAAAGTGCTGGGATTATAGGCGTGAGCCACCGCACCTGACTGGCCCATCTTCTTTGACCTGGACCTCCTACTCTCCCTTCCTCTCCCAATTATTTTGAATCAAATCTTATCAAATCTTACTTTTCATCTGTAAGTATTTGAGTATGTACTGCTAAAAGATAAGGAGTTTAAAGGGCTTAAAAATAAGCCCTTATCACACCTAAAAAAACTAACAATATTTTTGAAATTTATTTTATTTTTATTTGGTCAGATGTCCAATTTTGTTTGTTCGGGTATTCAAATAAAGCCTATTCACTGCAGCTAATAGACATAGCTTTAAAATTGTGGACTGTAATCCGGCTGGAATTTATTTTGTTGTATGGTATGAGTTGTGGGGTTTAAAAGAGAAAATTCATGTAAAAATGCTGTAGGCTACCTTTAGCCCATATTAAATGTAAATATCTCCTATTATTAATAATGTCTTTTTGCCCTGGTTTAAGGGGTGAGGCGTTTGCCTGTTGTATTGTTTATTTGTTTTTAAGGAGCCAGCTGTTAGATTTCTTTGTCTGTTCCCCTTGATTTTTCGGTTCTGTGATGCATCGGTGTCTGTTTTCATCTTTGACTCTCCTTTGGTTTGTTTTGCCTGTCTCCTGATGTCTTGGAGTCGTTTGTTGAGAACTATGTATTGCACATCTCCCACAGGCCACGCACTGTGCTGAGTGTTGGGAATACGGTGGTCAGTGAGAGAAACACGTTGACTACCCTCAGGAAGCTTCTAGTTGGTGGTTTATAGCTGAATCCAGATTTCAGTTCTTTTTTGTTGGAAAGCACTTACATATATATATATATATTTTAGTGTAGATTCGACTGTATCCTATAACTTTTGTACATAGTGTTCTCATTATCTAAATACCTAGTTATTATGTTAAGTCATGTAAAGTCATTGATATTCAGTCATTTTAAACCTGTAGAAATGGCTTTATGTAGCTCACTCTAAGTAGTTTTTTAATTAATAGACTTTATTTTGTGAAACAGTGTTTGGTTTCCAGAAAAATTAAACAGAAAGTACAGAGAGTTCCGACCAGGCATGGTGGCTCATGCCTATAATCCCAGCACTTTGGGAGGCCCAGGAGGCCAGATCGCTTGAGCTCAGGAATTTGAGACCAGCCTTGGTAACATAGCGAGACCCTGTCTCAATATATTTTAAAAATAAAGTAATAATGTAAAAAAAAAAAAAAAGTACAGTTTCCACATACTCCCACACCACTCTTCCCATCCCTACATACAGTTTCCCCTATTGTTAACATTTTGTATCAATGTGGGTCATTTGTTACAATTGATGACCCCCATATTGATTACTATTATTAACTAATGGTCATAGTTCACATTAGGGTTCACTCTTCACATTGTACATTTCATGGGTTTTGACAGACATATCATACACAATAGTCTCCCTGCCCCCAAAAATTCTCTGTGCTCTGCCTGTTCATCCCTCCTTTCCCCCAAACCTTGGCAGCTGATCTTTTTACTGTCTCTAGTTTTGTCTTTTCCATAATGCCACATAGTTGGACTCATACAGGACATGGCCTTTTCAGATTGGCTCTTCTACTTAGTAATATGCATTTAAGGTTCCTTCTTGTGTTTTCATGGCTTGATAGCTCATTTTTTTTTTTTAATGCTGACTAAGACTTCATTATCTGGATGGACCACAGTTTATTTATCCATTCACCTACTGAGGGACACCTTGGTTGCTTCCAGGTTTTGGCAGTTGTGATTAAAACTACTGTAAACATCTTTGTGCAGGTTTTTGTGTGGACATAACTTTTCATCTTATTTGGGTAAATCCCAAGGAGCACAGTTGCCAGATTGAGTGATAAGATTCTGTTTAGTGTTATGAGAAATTGCCAAGCTGTCTTTCGAATTGTACTAGTTTGCATTCCCACCAGCAAAGAATGAGAGTTCTTACTGCCCCACATCCTCTTAGCATTTGGTTTGTCAGTGTTCTGACTTTTAGTCACTCCAATAGCTGTATAGTGGTGTCTTACTGTTTTAATTCCCAATTCCCTGAACATAGATGATACTGAGCATTTTGTATATGCTATTTACCATCTGTATGCCTTCTTTGGGGGAGGTGTCCAGTTCTTTTGCAAATTTTTAAATTAGGTTGTTTGTTTTCTTATGATGAGGCTTTAAAAGTTCTTTGAATACTTTGGATACCAGTCCTTTATCAGATATGTGTTTTGCAAATATTTTCTCCCAGTCTGTGGCTTGTCCTTTCATTCTCTTTATGTGTCCACATAGATTTTTGAGACTTGTATTTTAATGGGGAATCAAGGGAGCCTGCCTACCCAGAGACTGCCATTTAAATGTCATTTTAAACCGTAAGTCTGACATGAAAACTCTTTGAAGGGAAAATATTCTGAATTTTATGACAGATTTGATAGAGGGAAAGAAAAATATCAAATATGAATTAGAGTTTAGTTGTCAAAAATAATTTTGATACAGCAGAATCATGCCTGTGGAAATACAAGCTTTGAAAAGCCTCACATATTTTACAGTAATAATTAGGAAACGTAGTCTGGCCAGTTTTAGAGGAATACAAAGAAAAGTGTATACTGTTAGAAGATAAATACCGGCTGACCTCACTGTTAGACAGATAATATCTTAAGATTATCCGACTTGATAAAGACCTACACAGAACAGCCTCCTCTAGTGTTATTGACCTGCTCACTCATTATACCTGTGTGGTGTCTTTTAGTCCTGACCACTTCATTCATCCAGAGTCATTCATCCGTTTCGTCTTTGGTTGAATGATGTATTCTTCCTTTGCCTCCTTGTAGTAAACTTTGGATAACCCTAATGGACACAAAAAATAATTTTTCAAAAATGCCTACTTTTTAGAAAGACTCATTTCATTATTATTTTCTTCATATTTAAACTCAGTTATTGAATTTGCTTATTAAGACAGATATTATAAAAAGGAAATTGAGAACATATTTAGATTTTAAAACAAAAGTTTGACCATTACATGTGACCAAAGATGAGTTGTGAAATTATGTGACTTTTATTTGCAAACCTTCTAAGAGATGTAATGGAGACGGCCTTGGACAGTGTTTCTCTTTTAAATTAATATACAGTATTTTAATATGCGTGTATGATAGAAAATAAACTTGTGAGGAGGGCAGGAACTTTGATTATAACTTAATTTTCAAATTCTACCTTCTCTCAACGATAAAACTTCTTGTTTTAGCATGTGAAGCTGGAAGAAGTTTTAGTTGAAGGTTGTAATTTGTTTTATGTAATGCATTATTTTTTATAGAGATCTTTACCTCATTCAAATGTACATTTTATATAAGGTATGTTAGAATTTCTTGCCTGTTAATGAAGTTTATACATTCTTTGAAGGAGATTAGAAAACACACACACACACATATATATATGTGTGTATATATGTCACATATATATGTATATATACACCACATATATGTATGTATCACACATATATCACACATAGTACATATATGTATATATCACATATATAACACACATACATATACACATACATACATATACACACACAGTTTTTTTGTTATTTACTGTCTGTGGAACTCAAGTATGCTAGTAAATGGTTTATTACTTGTATTCAATTATTTAAATTCAGTTTATTGTGAAATAAAGAAAATTGGTTTAAGGAGATTAGAAACCCTTTGTTCGGTTAGGTTTTTAAAATAAAGTAATAACTGTTTTCTCTTCCAGCTGTGTGACTGGCTACGTGTTAATGAAAGCTATTTTAAGCCATCCCCAATATGTAGCTCCATTGGACTTCACAAGACATCTTTAAATGCTTATGTGAAGAGCCTTATTCAAGAGTATGTTAAGTCATCTGCTTGGGAAAGTAAGTCTGCAATCATTTTTATGGATTGATATAACCAAAATATTTTAAAGAACTTTTAACTAGTTTTTCAGACCCAGAGTTAGGCTTTATGAAATATGTGATGATTTATTGATGCCAAACTTGTATTTCAGTAAAATAATATGAAAAAAAACGGAAAGATACTGTCTTCTAACTTGTATTAATACTTTATCTCTTCTGAGACTTGAGATTTTAAATTACTTTATGTTTAAGGAAGCTAATAAGTTGCCAGAGTTAAGAAGTGGACAAAAGTAATTTATTTATTCTACAGTTACTGGGTCCCTGTGAACTAGATACTGCAGATATGGCTTTGGAGCCTCTGTAGTGGAAATATGTGCATTGGAAATATGTGTTTATCTTTTTCGTTTTTAAAGCACTACGTTTAGTATGAACTGATTATGAAAAACAATTTTAAACAAAAGCTGTGTTTAAAAGGATAGTTTTGTTAGTTTCTTTTTCAGCAGATACTTTGCAACATCAATTTTACAAAAATCCTTTCTTTGAGGAAATACGTAAGACATTAGAGAAGCACTCTTAACAGATTCATTAATTAGGATTCTTTTTACATTCCTAATGCTTCCTTTTCATTAAAGTCATTGGTGATAATTTAGGAAAATTGCATCTTCGAATTTAACATGTCTTAAATTTCCTAGCTGTGTCTCACACAAAGTCATTTTCATCTCCTGGTTTCTGTAAGCTGATCATGGACTAGGTCTTAAATGATGAGATAATTATCCTTCCAAAATGCATGAGTTTATGCTTCTTGGAACATTTGTCTTTTGTGTTTTTAGTCTTTTTTGGTCTGTCCGTGTCTAGTAAATGTCCTATGCTGTTAACATTGGAAAATTATTTGAAATAAATATGTTAGTCCCTATTAAAGTGGACATCCACTGGGGAGTCAGATAGAGGCCTGAGAGGCCATGGCCTTTGTGTCTTCATTTAATCTCATTGCTGGTCACATTTTAGGGAAGACTCATTTCAGCTGAAATACTAGAGTTGCCTCTTACCGAGTTACCTTGCATCTACCGTTGCTTCCTCTGCAATATCTTTTCCACATGGTACCTAGATAAATCTTTTCAAAATACAAATTTTGATCTTAGACATTTTTCCTCCACTTCTTTGTATATGTTCTTTTTAACCTTCGGTGGCTTCCTGTTGCCTTTAGGGCAGAGACAAAGGTCCTCTGCATGGCCTGCAAGGTTTCCTGGTCTCTGTTCTCTGCCTGTTTATGCCCCTTCAGTTTTTGCTACTCCCTGTCACGTAGTACACTCCTGAGCATACTTCTGTTTTCTGAATATGGCATGCCTCCTTCTGCCAGAAGACCTTTGATGTGCTCTTCCTTCTGTCTAGAAAGTTCTTATGTCCCTTCATCTTTCCTCTTGAGTTGTCACACTCAGCCCAATTGTCATTTCTTCAGGAAAACTTCCTCTTACTCTCCAGATAAGGGCACATCTTCCCAGTGTAGACTCCACTAGCACCATTTACTTCTCCTTTATAGCCTTCACTATAATTGCAATTTTCTATGTATTTATTCTTTGATTAATGCTTTTCTCCTGTACACTGAATTCCATGAGCACAGGAACCACTGTGTCTGCAGCACCCAGGTAATTGCATGGCATGTAGCAGGTACACAAATTTGTTTTTTGTTCATGTGAAATAGATACGTATAATAATGAGCCATGCTCTAGGGTGTTCTACTGTATTTCATCTCAGTTGTATTTCTCTCATAATTTAATAAGGCATAATCATTTAGTGGGGTTTTTTTTTTTTTTTTGAAGCATCATCCTTGAAGGATTTTGTTAATGCTTTGCAAACCTTAACTATTGTTATTTAAGCAGGAGAAAACTGCTTTATGCCTGATTGGTTTGAAGCCAAGCTTGTTTCTTTGATGGTCTTGCTGGCTGTGGATGTGGAAGGAATGAAGACTCAATATAGGTAATTGTTCTATAATTGAAAAGAAAACCTATTTTAAAAAAATCCTGATCAGAATTATGATGTGTATGCAGATTTTTGAATGATTTAAGTGAGTTGATCACAAGGTATTAAGGGAGGGTACTAGAACATTCACAGTATACCAAAGAAATGTTTCAAGTTAATAACAAATAGGAATAAGGGCATATTAGTGCTTTTAAATTGGTAAATTAAATGTTAAACTTAACAATTTAATGTTAATTAGATGGCTGGGCACGGTGGCTCACGTCTGTAATCCCAGCACTTTGAGAGACCAAGGCGGGCAGGTCACCTGACATCAGGAGTTTGAGGCCAGACTGGCCAACATGGTGAAACCCTGTCTCTACTAAAAATACAAAAATCAGCCAGGCGTGTTGGCACATGCCTGTAGTCCCAGCTACTAGAGAGGACAAGACGGGAAGCTCACTTGAACCGGGCGGTGGAGGTTGCAGTGAGCCAAGATTGTGCCATGGCACTCCAGCCTGGGCCACAGAGTGAGACTCTGTCTGAAAAAAATTTAATGTTAAATTAGAGAAGATTAAAAAACTATATACAATAATCACTGGTTTTATATCAGAATATTAGAAGTGGATTACAGGATTCCAGTGTAAGTTTAGGTAAAGAGATTTACTGGATTTGACTCCTTTGTACAATACATAATCTAAAAAAATAGTAATAAAGATAAAACAATCTTACAACAGTCTTATTTATATTTTGTGAGAATGGAAGCAGCTCAGTTTTCACTAGATTATAGTTTTGCAATAAGCAGCATCCTTAGGTAGATCCGGTAGGATATTTGCATGGTATACAGTAAATTTGGTTTACACCAAATCTCTTTTCTAGACAAAGATTTTGTACTGAAGTTGGTTATCTAGCCTGGGAAAATAAGTGAGACCCTGTCTCTGCAAAAATTAAAAAATTAGCCGGGCATGGTGGCTCACACCTGTGGTCTCAGCCTCTTAGAAGGCTGATGTGGGAAGATTGCTTGAGCCTGGGAGGTTGAGGCCACAGCGAGCTGTGATCACACCGTAGCACTCCAGCCTGGGCGACAGAGTGAGACCCTATCTGAAAAAAAAAAAAAAAAAAAAAAAAAGTCGGTTATAACAGTTTTTAATGAATCCTTAGTTGTTTTTGTTTGTTTTGGATTTTTAAAAACATGTTCTATTTCCTTGACTAACTTATGTTTGTTTTGGTTTTATATCTTTGTATTATGGAAGCAGGGTCTCATCAATTTAATTTACACATAAATTGGGTATAGGATTTCCTTCCTGCTGGTGCCTGGCATTGAGGATGGTAGTTCTTCCCTGTGCCTTCTTTAGTGAGTCGCTATAGTGGGGAAAGCACGGACCAGAAGATGAGTCCTCATAGCTGCTGGTTGTCTGAGTCTTTCATGAGAGTAACTTTGTCTAATTGGATCCGTTAGCTAACCAGTTTTCACCCAATTATAGGCGGGAAACAATTTGCTTATGCTTTTGAAATGGTTGATTTTGGCATGTCTTTTAATGTCTAGTGGAAAGCAGAGAACAGAGAATGTATTACGGATATTCTTAGATCCTCTTCTGGATGTGCTTATGAAGTTTGGTACCAATGCCTACATGCCCTTGCTGAAGACTGACAGATGCCTCCAGTTGCTGTTGAAGCTGTTGAACACATGCAGGTTGAAAGGTTCCAGTGCCCAGGATGGTGAGGATAAGTTGTTTCTCTTGGTGTCTTGCTTGATGCAGCATTGGTATTTAGAGTGAGAAGAAATTTCTGACTTTTTAAAATAGAAGACTTAACTCAGTAAATAATGTATTGAGAATCTCGCAGTGGCGCTGGGGATACAGTGTTGAAGGAGCAACTATCTGTTCTCGTGAGTTGACATTCTAGTGGTTTACATGCGTTGGTTACTATAATGTAATTTCATTTGCTTTTTAGAAAAATTTATGTGTGCTTATTGATTTCCAGACCATTTTAAATGGTCACTATTTTGTATATGTTTAAGCAGGATCCATTTCTGATTGCTACTCTGCTAAAGCATGAGAGTGGCAGTGATTTTATAATTACTTGTCTTTAAATATGTTCATCTTTGAGTACCTTTTAAGTAGAAAATACTTCACAGAGAAAGTTAGTGATAATAGGTAGAAGCATTGAGCTCCTTCTTCTCTCTTAAACTAAGGTATGTAAAACAGCAGTTGAAAACCCATAGACATCAGAGATGAGAGTAGCGACAGGTGAACCTCCCAGTCCTTCCTGACCAGTGTCATTTGCAGTTTTAGAAATTTCGTATTTAAAAATTCTAGAGGAGCATTAGTATTAGGTTAAACCTGAGAATAAAATTGATACGATTATATTTGAATATATGCTTATGAAATATCCTGTTTTTTTATAATGATAGTAGCAGAACCAAATGCTATGAAAATACAGTAAATTTTTAGAAGACTTTCAGCTCCTTAAGGGCATATATTTGAATTCATTGGAGCTGTCCTGATTATTTACTCCTATGCTCAGTGCTTTCAGTGTAGAACTGGCTCACACGTGCCCTTGAAAAATTGCCGTAATTTTGGATACAAACAAAATAATGTGTGATATGTAAGTTATATATAAGTTAGGATGCAAAGTAATTAAACACCTGTGTTCTCACGTGCAACCTGAGAATGAATTTACCTGTTTAGTGCCCTCCTGTTACTCTTTGTCTTCCTGTTTTGACTTTTATTACATCCATGCATTTTAGAAAAGGATTTTTAGCACATATATAGATATTTCTCAACAAGATATTATTTTTTTAACTACTTTATTGAGGTATAATTGACATGTTAAAAGGCTTTACATATTTAATGTATGCAACTTGATGAATTTGGGGATAGGTATACACCTGTGAAACCATCACCACCATCAAGGCCATAGACGTATCTTTCACCTCCCAAAGTTTCCTCCTACTCCTATTATTATTACTCTTTGTAATAAGAAGACAACCTAAGATCTTCCCTCTTATCGAATTTATGAGTTAGAGATAGAAACTTGGGGGTCATTAACATACAGGTGGTATTTAAAGTCGTGAGACTGGATGAGAGTGTTAGGGTAGCAAGTGTAGATGGAGAAGGGGTCCAAGTACCTTGGGGACACCAATGCTAGAGGGTAGGGAAGTGAAGAGGAACAGCAGAGGATACCTAGGGGAATTCATAGCCAGAGAGGAGGAAAACCAGGAAGCCAGTGAAGAATGTGTTTCCTGAAGGAGGGCAGTATCCCACACCAGAGGCTGCTGATGCCCTGACGGAAGGACTGGGAATTGACCGTCCAAGTTAGCAATGTGGAAATCAGTGGCGACCTCGACGGAAGCAATCTGGGGCAGTGGTGGGGACCGCTCAGGGAGAGAAATGAAAATAGTGAGTAAAATAGCGAGTTTTTTGTGTGGAGGGGCAGAGGAATGGGGCCGTTGGTGGTGAGGAACAAGAAGGTTTTTTTGTTTCCTTAAGAGGTGAATATAACCATGTGTATGTGCTGTTGGAAATGATTTCACTGTGGGAGGTTTTGAAGACATAAAGAGGTGGTATTTGCTGACTGGCATCCAAGCATAGGTGAGAGTGTATGGAATCCAGGACACAAGTGGTTCTAGAAGGTTCCAGAAGGAGCACTGATAGAGATAAGTGCAGGTGGGTGGATATAGGAGGTCATAGAAGTTCTTTTCTAACTTATTCTGGTTTTTTAAGGAAAGAGGAGATAGAGTGAGGGTGGGGGTGGAAGTGTTGGCAATGTGAGGACAGGGTATAAGCATCTGTCTGGGAAGGAGGCTTTGTGAGTGCTCTAAGGCAGTACTGTAGGATTGCTGGGCTTGCTGAGCGCGCCCCTGAAGTTTCGATCGTGAATCCACCGTGACGGCATCCAGACGGCTGTGTTTTCCTCCAGCCTGTGATGTGCAATACCACTTTACTGTGCCTAATCAGATGAGATTCAGGGATTGCCGTTCTGCAGATACAGTTTTTGTAAAATGATGTTTCCATGATTATATGTTTAATCTGCAATAACCGTATAATGTTTATTTTTAAATTTGAGGAAACATACTTTTAGTTACAATACAGCTTCCCTTTCATTACACTGGATTATATGAGCCTTCAGTAATTATTACTGCTTCTGTCCTCACTGATGGCTGAATTGGTCACTGTGGTGGGCTGGTCTTCTTTGCTGAGTCTCGCTTTTTTTGTGGGAGTAATCTCTTGTCTACTGGAACTTTTCTTCCTGACATAGCTTTTTATACATAGTTTTACACATAGATAGTTTTATACATGAAGTTTACATTTTCACTATATGTGAGTGTACAGTTCTGTGACATAGAGTACATCCACACTGTTGTGCAGCCATCACTATCATCCATCTCCAATTTTCCTCTTCCTGAACTGGAACTCTGTACTCGTCAAACACTAATTCCCCATTTTCCTGTTTCCCCAGGTCCTGGCAGTCACCATTCTACTTTCTGTCTCTATGAGGTTGACTCCTCTGGGTACGTCCTAGAAGTGGAATCATACAGCATTTGTCCTTTTGTGTCTGACTTATTTCACTGAACATCGTTTCTTCTAGGTTCATCCATATTGTAGCATGTATCATACTTTGATTCCTTTAAAAAGCGGAATAGTATTCTGTTTTTTGGCTAGATTATATTTAGTTATCCATTCTTCTGTTGATGAACAATGGGATTTTTTTTCACCTTCTCTTTTGTGAATAATGCTGCTGTGAACATGGGTGTACAAACATCTGTCTGAGTCCCTGCTTTCAATTCTTTTGGGAGTGGGATTTCTGTATCATATGGTAATTCTGTTTCATTTTTTGAGGAACTGCCATACACTTTTCCACAGTGGCTGAACCATTTTACGTTTGCACCAGTAGTGCACAAGGGTTCCAGTTTTTCCACATCCTCCAACACTCATTAATGGGCTTTAAAAAATAATAGCCATCCTAATGGATATAAAGTGCTACTTCATCATGATTTTGACTGTGATCGCTTTTTGACCAATTCTGGTACCACTTCTTTTGGGATTCAGTTTACTACTACAAATTATATGAGGCATAGGGAAGGAAACCAAACCATAATTTTTTTTTTTTTGAGATGGAGTTTCGCTCTTGTTGCCCAGGCTGGAGTGCAATGGTACGATCTCGGCTCACTGCAACATTTGCCTCCCAGGTTCAAGTGATTCTCCTGCCTCAGCCTCCCGAGTAGCTGGGATTACAGGCATGCGCCACCATGTCCGGCTAATTTTGTATTTTTAGTTTCTCCATGTTGGTCAGGCTGGTCTCGAACTCCCAACCTCAGGTGATCTGCCTGCCTCGGCCTCTCAAAGTGCTAGGATTACAGGCATGAGGATTATAGGCATGAGTCACTGGGCCTGGCCCCAAACCATAATTTTTATTCTGGCTTGAACTTTTGCCCACAATTTGTATATTGTGACAGGGTATTAAATTCAGAGATGTGGCAGTGACCAAGGGATGTGCCTTGAGGGTGAGACAGAGGCTCTTTTGTATTGTGGTAATTAAGAGGAACCCCTGGGGTAGGGATGATAATATTGGTTGCCTTGAAGGCAGCTACTTTTCTTCATATCATTTTGTTCTCTCTTCTCCAAGGCCTAAGCTTTCCCTTGAAATCTCAAATTTATTTTAATTGAATGAGTTTGGTTGTATACAAGGGAAATAAAACTACTTTATGCTATTAATGTGAGTTTGATATTTAAAGAGTTGACTGTATATATAGGAGAACGAAAAGGCAGAAAGAGTAGTATGGAATATGGAAAATAAGAGTATTCTGTTTTTCCCATATTCATTGGTTATAGTTTTGAATTTTTTAATAAAGGCTTTTACTTTCCAGTCATTTGCTGGTGGCTTCTTGACCTGGCAAGTGACTCATGAGATACTCCAGAGGCCATATAGCCCCTGGGTAACATGAAAATTTAAAATTAATTTTTAATACATGTAATCTCTTAATGAACACTCAGAATGATAATACAGCATTTTGTGAGGTGTCTATTAAATCTTCTGCCTAGTTAGTACTTTGTCAGATACGTGGTTTGCACATATTTTCTTCGTGTCTGCAGCTTATCTTTTCAGTTTCTTAATAGTGTCTTTTGCAGACCCAAGTTTTTATTCTGATGAAATCCAGTTTATTTTTGTTTTGTTTTATGGATCATGCAGTAGGTATTATGAGTGAGAACTCTGCCTTAGCCCCAGGTCATACAGGATTTCTCCTTAGTTTATTATTTTACTTTTAGATTTATGATATATTTAGGGATTAATTTTTAAGGTGTAAGGTTTAGGTCAAGGTTAGTTTTTTTGCCTTTAGGTGTGTAGTTGCACCAGCACCATTTGTTGGAGAGCCTGAGTATCCTTTCTCTGTTGAATTGTTTTGTACTTTTGTCAAAAATGAATTGGCCGTGATGGAAACAATCCAAAGTAGATGGGTAGATGAATGGATAATATGTGGTTTATACATATTCAGCCATAAAAAGGAATGAAGTAGTAATACATGCTACAACATGAATAAACCTTGAAAACGTTATCATAAGGTGATCACTAAAGATCACATATTATATGATCTTATTTAAATGAAGTGTCCGGAATAGGCAAATCTATAGAGACAGAAAGTAGACTGGGGTCGCTTAGGGCTGGGAAAAAACAGGGGTTAAGGGCCTGATGATTTAAAGGGTATGAGATTTCTCTTTGTGGTGATGAAATGTTCTAATGTTGACTGTGGTGATGGTTGCACATATCTGTGACTGTACGAGAAACCATTGAATTAGATACCTTTAATAGGGGAATTGAGTGCTCTGTGAATTCTATCTCAAAAAATTGTTTACAAATAATTAATTTGGCTGTATTGGTATTGGTGTAATTCTGGACTGTATTCTGTTCTTTTGATCTAAGTGTTTATTCCTTTGCCAATACCACAAGGTTTTGGTTACTGTAGATTTATAGTAAGTCTTAAAATAGGTAGTGTGGTTCTTTCAAATTCTTTTTTGTCCCAAAATATTTTTAGCTATTCTAGTTCCTTTACCTTTCCATATAAATTATATCATCAACTTATATGTACCTACAAAAAAAAAGGTCTGCTGGGATCTTGACTGGAATTACATTAAATACATAGATCAGTTTGTGGGGAATTGCTTTCTTATGCTGAAACTTTTAGTGCATGAATATGGTATTTCCGTACATTTATTTATTTAGAGACAGGGTCTCAGTTTGTCGCCCAGGCTGGAGTACAGTGGTGCAATCTCAGCTCACTGCAGCCTCCACCTCCCATATTCAAGCAATCCTGCTGCCTCAGCCCCCCAAGTAACTGGGACTGCAGGCGCTCACCACCATGCCTGGCTAATTTTTGTATTTTTAGTAGAAATGAGGTTTCGCCATGTTGTCCAGGTTGGTCTCAAACCCCTGACCTCAGGTGATCTGCCCACCTCAGCCTCCCAGAGTGCTGGGATTACAGGTATAAGCCACCGCGCCTGGCCCATCTCTACATTTACTTAGGTTGTCTTCGATTTTTTTTTATCAGAGTTTTATAGTTTTCAGCATATAGATCTTACACAGGTTTTGTAAGATTTATAACTGTTTCTTTTGAGGGGAAGCTGTTGTAATTGATAGTTTTAAAATTTTCAATTTTTAACTATATGTTACTAATGTATAGAAATATGATTGATTTCGGTTTGTTGACCTTGTATCCTGTGACCTTGCTGAAGGACTTATTAATTCTAGGAGTTTGTTTGAAGGTTCCTTGGTCATTCCCTGACCAGAAAGCTGGCGCCCATTCTGCTGCCCACCTTGTTGACTGCTTCTGCATCTGGTTACAACTGGGAGGAGGACCAGAGGGAGAAACATTAGTAAACTCACCACTGTTCAGTGTTACTTCTGTCTGAATCCACCTGCTATTTTTTCCTTGTCGAGTTTTCAAATAGCTGCTTCGTGCATTCTGTCCAGGGTTTATAGCTGTGTTCAGTGGTGGAGGGAAGAGTGTCCCTGATCCATTCTACCTACAACTGGGACTCCTAAGTGACTTAAGGTTAAGTATAGCTTTCCCCATGGGGCGAATAATGATTATATTTTTGCAGTTTATTTTTGGCAAGTGATTCACTTGCTTAGCCCAGTTGTACATTTACTAGAATATTTGGTGTGTTTTGTACCAAAGAACTGCTATCATTTTAGTTGCATGCATTTTTCCCCCATACAGATGAGGTGTTTACTGTTCTTCAGAACTTTGTCATGTCTACTACAGAGAGCATTTCTGAATTTATTCTCAGACGACTTACTATGAATGAGCTAAATAGTGTAAGTATTCATTGGAGTAACTTTCATTTCTTTCATTCTTTTCACCAATATTTCAGTGATCACTGACACTGTATTAAATTGAAAAGAAAAATTAATTTTCTCAAGAAACGGTCTTAGGGAGCAGCAGAAAAAAACTTAGACTTTGGAGTCTTCTAGTTCCAATTCTGTCTGTATTGTTAGCTATGACCTTGGGCAAGTTACATAGATCTTCTGAGCCTCACCCCGTTTACATCCAAGGGTTTGGAGAGTTTCAAATGATGTAACATATTTGAAGTACTACACACATTCAGTGCATTTTGGGGCCCATATCCCGAGATTCTGATGTGGCAGGTTTGAGACCAGACCCTGAGTGGGGGTGCGTGTGTTAAGGATGCTCTGTGACTGTAGCTGTCCTCTCTCTCTCTAGACTGTACATAATTGTTCTTTTAGGACATCTAAACAAGCTTTTCCCCTTAAAGAATACCTTGAAAATACCAGTTCTGATATGTCTGTTAATTTTTTGTTTGTTTGTTTAAAATATCTGGGGACAAATGTTGAAATAATTTGAATGCTTTTAAATACCCAATTAAATATTAATACATTTGTTTGACAGCTTACGCAGGTATGAAAATATAAAAATACAAGTATTCGACTGAAAGACTTGAGATTTTTATTATAGAAAGGCAAGGAAACTATTACGAAAATCTCTTTGGAGTGGGGAATATTTATCTCTATCTTCCTTAATGTTTGTCAAGCAATCATTAATATGAATTCTAGTACACCTAAATTTTTAAGAAGTCATTTATTTATTTTTAATTTTTGTGGGTACATAGTCGGTGTATGTATTTAACCAAGAAGTCATTTAAATATCTAAGTAACTTTAAAATTTAAGTTTTGCTCCAATACCACTTTTTATCTTCAGTATTATTTTTACCTTTTTATATGGGAAATTTCCAAACATATATAAAAGAAGTTTAATGACCCTCCCTTATGCTTATATGATGCCCCGTTATATAACATGTTTTTGTTTGTTTGGATTTTGAAGCTAAATATAGCTTAAAGGGAAAGCTTGATGTTATTTTATCTTTTAGATGCAAAGATTTTAAAAAGTAATTCCATATATGATAGTTTTAAATTGTTTTGAAAAAGCCATTCTTTAATAAATTAATTAGAATTTCCAATTAAGCACGTTTGTTTAGTAGCTTAGAGTTTAATAGCATTCTCTTCCCACAGTTACCCCTGTCAGCAGTGTGCTGGTCAGTGTTTAATGACTGACTCTAGGGGAAAAAAGAGCCTGCCTCTGTAGTATTTACCAATTTCCATGGCCGATTTCAACCTACCAATGTGAGGCCATTGAGTTGGAAAGACAGATGACCTTCAGTCTTTGCACTGCAGCTGCTACGCCACTGCCTCTCTTAGTTCACAGAGGAAATAGTGGCTGTCCGGCTGGAATGCTCTCAATTTCCAGTTGCCAGATGTATGGACTTAGGCTATATGCTCACCCACACCTGAATCCATCCTCCCTGTTTTCCCTTTGTTACAAGAGAGTAAGAAAATTGGGATTTCATCCATTTCTATTTTCTTAAGCATTTTACACTATTGATTATCTTCTTTCTTGTGTTTTCAACGACTGCTTTTCCCCTGAATTCTTTTCATGAGCATTTTAACAGGTTTGAGGGTCCCTCATTTTATTTATTTATTTATTTTTTATTTTTCTGAGATGGAGTCTTGCTCTGTTGCCCAGGCTGTGGTACAGTGGCCCGATCTCGGCTCAGTGCAGCCTCCACCTCCCGGGTTCAAGCGATCTCCTGCCTTAGCCTCCCGAGTAGCTGGGATCATGGGTGTACACCAACATGCCTGGCTGATTTTTGTATTTTTAGTAGAGATGGAGTTTCACTATGTTGGTCAGGCTGGTCTTGAACCCCTGACCTCAGGTGATCTGCCTGCCTTGACCTGCCAAAGTGCTGGGATTACAGGCGTGAGCCACGGCGCCCAGCCAAGGGTCCCTCATTTTAAAAGAACCCTCTCTCAATTTCATGTTCCCTTCTAGCACCCTATGTCCTTCTCTTTAAGCAGACTCAATTTAATTCTAATTTGGTTTTATCTTTGTTACAACACAGAAATGACTCTCGCTAAAGTTGTCAGCGACTCTTTGTCATAAACTTAATGGATACTTTCCAAACTATATTTTTCTTGATTCTTTTGTTCCAGTGGACACTGCTGACCACCTCCCGCTTGAAACGCTGCTTAACTTCTATGAT
Organism: Theropithecus gelada; assembly: GCF_003255815.1. NCBI lineage: Eukaryota > Metazoa > Chordata > Mammalia > Primates > Cercopithecidae > Theropithecus > Theropithecus gelada. The sequence goes on along the minus strand of NC_037668.1, from coordinate 208,246,523 downwards.
GTCGTTCTCTCATGCTTCTCCTTACCCCAGCCCCTGCATCTTTCTGGCCATTATTTCCATTTCTTCTTTGAATGTCCATTCTCTGCTTCCTAACCTTTGAAGCCAGAGCTCTTTAAAGCTTGGCTGTGTCCCTTTCTTTTCTCTTTCTCTCCCCTGTCACTTGATGATCTCATCTACATCCCCAGCTTCAGTTCTGCCAGGGACCCTCAAATCTCTGTCTCCACCTCAGACCACCCTTCTGAGCTTAACACCCTCAGTCGCTTGCTCTCCGATGGTGTCAGTCAAATTTCTCACACTGTTCAAAACTGACCCCCTCATCATCGTTCCTACAGGAGGTTCTCCAGGTCCCTGTCGCAGTGAATGTCCCACCATCCCGCCAGTTTCTTAAGCCAAAAACTTAGGAACCCTCCCTGGTAGCTTCATCCCTCACTCTTGCCCTTTTGTTCAGTCTTGTCATTGTTACCTTCTGCCTGCACTGTATCCTAGCACCTGGCAAAGTGCTAGGCATCCAGTGGTTGCTCAGTAAAAACTGATCAAATTACTTCCTGTGTGCTTTCTATGTGCCATAGGAGGCCTCTTCTGGTATAGTAATAATATATTCATATAGTAATAGTTTCTCCCACTGATACCTTCAGAAACTCTGTGATGGATAAATATTACTATCTCTATATTATGGACAAGGACAAGGTTAGGCAATGACTGTGCATTCAGCACAATTATGGCACATTTCACAATTGAGTCATCCATCTCCCCACCTGGATTATGAGACCTTAACACAATAAGGCTTAGTAATGAAAAGTTAAATGACTTGTCCTATGTCACAAGGCTAGTGCATAGTAGAGCTGAACCCATTTTTTTCTGGGTTTATGAGTCAAAAAATTTGCATTTAATGCTGTCCCTCTTACTGGCTCTGAGCTATTGGGCAAGTTGTTTAACTTCCCTGAAACTTAGTTGTCTTACAAAAGTGGGACAGTGATCTTTTTTGTGAGAAGTGATTTTTGTAAACAATGGAAGTAGTCATTGCTATAACCGTTGTCATTATTATTTATGATGTACTAGCCCTGGGACGTAAGAATTGGTAGATGGTAGTTTCTGCTATCTAAGGTCTCCCTCATAGGTGGGGAGAGAGATGACTCAATTGTGAAATGCACCGTAATTGTGCTGAATGCACAGTCACTGTGTAAGCACAGAGAAGGAAGTCCTTAGCTCTGCATGGGAGGTTATGGAAGGCTGCTTGGAGAAAAGAACTTATTTTCTCATCAGTGTAGTTGTTGTGGTCTTTTAAGTAAACTTTTCCTGCCTGAAGGCTTGTGGTTTTGTGAAAATCGTGAATCTTGCTTGTACCCGTAAGTGTTTTAATCCTTGTCTTAGGTTTCAGATCTGGACCGTTGCCATTTATACCTGATGGTGTTAACTGAGCTTATAAATCTGCATTTGAAGGTTGGGTGGAAAAGGGGTAACCCTATTTGGAGAGTTATTTCTCTTTTGAAAAATGCATCCATTCAGCATCTTCAGGAGATGGACAGTGGACAGGTAAGCCTCTTTGATTCCAGGTTTGCAGTTATCTTGAATAAGGCATACAGGGAATACATACTCAGTTCTTATACACTGTTTTGATACCATACAAAGCATTAACTAAAATTCAGTTTTAAAATAGTACCCTCTGGTGATAAGATGTGGTTAAGATTGATACTTTTTTTGTTGTTTTTTTTTTTTTTGTTTTTTTTTTTGAGACGGAGTCTTGCTCTGTCACCCAGGCTGGGGTGCAATGGCACCATCTTGGCTCACTGCAACCTCCACCTCCTGGGTTCAAGTGATTCTCCTGCCTCAGCCTCCTGAGTAGCTGGGATTACAGGTGCGTGCCACCATGGCTGGCTAATTTTTGTATTTTTTAGTAGAGATGGGTTTTACCATGTTAACCAGCCTGGTCTCGAACTCCTGACCTCGTGATCCACCCACCTCGGCCTCCCAAAGTACTGAGATTGCAGGTGATGCTGTTAATATAATACTAAACATATAAGCGGCATCGATCTTAAAATCATTTAGATACAGACATTTCACCTGTACTAGGTCTTTTGCCCAAATGTGTCCAGTAAAGGACATTTTATAGTCTGACATTATTGCCCTCCATGCTTGGTTTCCTACCTCATTTTTCAGCCCAGCTGTCCACTGTCCACTGCCTTTCCCCCTCCTTCCCACAGTGCCATGACTTTGCAGCCACTCTAGGCTACTTAGAGTTTTACAGATCACAAGCATGTGTCTTGTCTTCCTCCTGGAGGCTGTCATTCAGTCTGGTCTCTCCGTGGAGAATGAGTGCCCTCTCCTCCAGCATATACTTTTCAGCATCTGGTCCCCCCTTTTATGGACCAGTTGGAATCTCTTTTCTCTTAGCGGTCTTCATCGATTAGTATCTCACTCTCCTTCATCTTCCTATTGCTCTTTATGCCTCATTTATAGTGTGTATTTCCATCTTTCTTGTTTTTGGAGTAATGTATGCATATATATCTTTTCCTTTTTTTTTTTTTTTTTTTTTTGAGACAGAGTCTGTCTCTGTCACCCAGACTGAGTGCAGTGGTGTGATCTTGGCTCACTGCAGTCTCAACCTCCTGGGTTCAAGCAATTCTATCTCAACCTCTCGAGTAGCTGGACCTATAGGTGTATGCCACCATGCCGGGCTAATTTTTGTATTTTTAATAGAGATGGGGTTTTGCCATGTTGGCCAGGGTGGTCTCGAACTTCTGACCTCAAGCGATCTGCCTGCCTCAGCCTCCTGAAGTTCTGGGATTGTAGGTGTGAGTCACCGTGCCTGGTCTGAAGGCATTTTGTTTTGTTTTGTTTTGTTTTGGAGACGGAGTTTCGCTCTTTTGCCAAGACTGGAGTGCAGTGGTGCCATTGGCTCGCTGCAACCTCGCCCCCCTGGGTTCAAGCAATTCTCCTGCCTCAGCCTCCCGAGTAGCTGTGATTATAGGTGCCTGCCACCACGCCTGGCTGATTTTTTTATTTTTAGTAGAGATGGAGTTTCACCATGTTGGCTAGGGTGGTCTCAAACTCCTGACCTAGGTGATCCACCCGCCTTGGCCTCCCAAAGTGCTGGGATTACAGGCATGAGCCACCACGCCTGGTCAAGGCATTTCTTGAACATAGCACAATAAGGCTTAGCAATGAAGAGCACAGGCTTTGGAGTTAGAGTTGCTGGGTTTGAATTCTGGCTTTATTTTTGCTAACTGGGTGACCTACATTATTTAACCCCTCTGTGTCTCATTTACTGCACCTGCAACATGGGGATTATAGAGCTGATGTGGGAATTAAAGAAGGTTCATACATGTTAAATCTTTAGAACTGTACCTGGCAGATAGAAAGGCCTCAATAAAAGCCATTTTCACTTAACATGTGGTAAGTGTTTAATAAGTTGAACTCAATCAGTCTAACTAGTCCAGGCTACTAAGAAAAACAAAGAAGATACTCGATTGCTTTAATAATTTAATTTTATTCTAGGAGGAAATGATAAGGAAGATGATTAATATTTCGGCATCCTGTCTGGTACCTATTAGTCTGTTAGTGTTATGAAAGAACATTGTGAGTTCTAAATATACAGCCAAACCATGAACCATGCCACAGTAACTCTTATTCTTAAAAATCGGCTTCCTTTAGTAATTCACTGAATTACATTAAGGTTAGTGGGAACCGTAGTTGGCCCAAAGGTAACGCTAAATTCTATTTCATATGTTGGCAGTGTTGATATGTAAAATTTTTTTGTAGAGATGGTTGATTTATTTTTGGAGAGTGAGGGAGGGGTATGGAATAAATAGAAATTTCCTTTCTGATGCAGACATTACTGGTTGGCAGTATTTGAGAGAACTGCTGTAGTCTCTCAGTGCTGTTGTTTTCTGTGTCTGACTTCTTGCCTGCACTCCTAGCTTGGTGAGAGATTGTTGATTTTCTCTTTAAGTATAGACCAGGTGGTCTTGGCTACCCTCCTTTCCTACATGTAGAGTTCCGAGTGTTTTACATGCAGTAACCCATTTGCTTAATCTTCACAGTAACCCCATGAAGTAGATTCTTTCACTGTTCCCATTTCACAGATGAGAAAACTAAGGTGCAGTATGTCTACACTCATACTGGTAGTAGCACAGAGCTAGGATTCAGACCTGGGCTTTGTGGTTCCTGAGTCCAGCTCTTAACTGCTGGGCTGTGTGACTTCTCCAAAAGTAGTGTGCTGCTGATTGAAGGAATTATTTGTAACCTGGAGTCTTTTATATTTTTTTTTAACTTGTTTCAACAGACAATTAAAATAAGGCTCACCCATAGGAATGCTGCACGCAGATGTGTATGCGACCAGGAGAAAGGTCGAGAAGGACTTACACACAGCTTTGGGTTCTGTACATAACAAATCTGTCATCTACTAGTTCCAGTTACCGGTTTACCAAATGAAAAGATCTCATTGTTGTCTTAATCTAAATTGCTGAGTTCTTATTGCTACTTTAAAATTGTTCACTCCCAATCTGTAGAGAAGTAGTGGAAGTGAATGATGTGTGTTGGATTTCCTTTTATTTCTCCTGATATTCTGGAGCAGGCAGGAAGAGGAAAAAGGAGAGCCTGAGCTTTCCATAGACTGGCAACTGAGGTCCTTACTGATTAAGACTTGCGCATATTAAATAAAACATTGTCACATTTCCTTTTCAGGAGCCAACACTTGGAAATCAGATTCAGAGAGTAGTGAGCATGGCTGCCTTGGCCATGGTGTGTGAGGCCATAGACCAGAAGCCTGAGCTGCAGCTGGACTCTCTCCATGCTGGGCCCCTGGAAAGCTTCCTTTCCTCTCTTCAGCTCAATCAGACGCTGCAGAAGCCCCACGCAGAGGAGCAGAGCAGTTATGCTCATCCCTCGCAGTGTACCAGGTACAGGGAAAGTTAAGGCTTAAAAATCCATTTCTGTTGTCATCAGGGGTTCATGACTGCCCAACATTGCTTATATAGTTACAGAATTTTGGAGCTGAAGCCCCATTCAGGATGAAAGTGTAGTATAACTCTGTTACTGGAGTTATTCATTTCTGTTGCTGGAGACTTGCTGACTTTTCTGCATCTAGTTTTCTCTGAATCATTTAACATGAGCAAAAGTGCCTACTTTCAGAGGAGTTAGAAAATTAAGGTTTATGTGGTTTCCTTAGTTATCGGTAGGTAGGCTGTTTGATAATGACCATTTATATCTGTATACCCCCGCTTTAGAAGGATAGTGTGCTACGTGCAAAAGACGTGGAGGCAAGTTGGGGAAGTATGGCCTAGTAACTTTATTTTTTATTTCAGTGTTTTAGAAGAATCGTCATCTTCCCAAGGATGGGGAAAAATAGTTGCACAATATATTCATGATCAATGGGTGTGCCTCTCTTTCCTGTTGAAAAAATATCACACCCTTATACCAAGCACAGGGAGTGAAATTCTGGAACCATTTCTGCCTGCCGTTCAGATGCCAATCAGGACTTTGCAGTCTGCACTAGAAGCCCTCACAGTTCTTTCTTCTGATCAAGTTTTACCAGTGTTCCATTGCTTGAAAGTGTTGGTTCCCAAGGTAAGATAGAGTGAAACATGAGTTGAAGAGGAACTATAGGAGTGGCGATCAAAGTTTCTAAAATAAGTATGTATTTTTTTTTCCTACCAGCTTCTGACCTCCTCTGAATCACTCTGCATGGAGTCTTTTGACATGGCTTGGAAAATTATATCTTCTTTAAGCAACACTCAGCTGATATTCTGGCCTAATTTAAAAGCTTTTGTTCAGTTTGTTTTTGATAACAAAGTTCTTACCATTGCTGCCAAAATCAAGGGCCAGGCATATTTCAAAATAAAAGAGGTAACTACCTTTCTTTTCTTTTTGCTTTTCTTTTCACGTGTGTGAGCTTCAGCACATGAAGAACATGAGAGTTATATTCTCAGATTTGTGGTTCTTTATTCCTTCAGTCAAAAATATTTTTGAACCTTCTTAAATATCAAGAGTAAGAATGAGAATATCTGACAGATGTAGAAGAGAAGGTACAAAACGGTAGCCTGGAGCCACATCTGCCTCAGAAATGGTTTGTTTGGTTCATACAGTGTTTAAAATTTTGATTACCTGGCAACATTTAATTGTTGGGAAATCTGGCCAGGCATGGTGGCTCATGCCTGTGATCCCACCACTTTGAGAGGCTGAGGCAGGTGGATCACCTGAGGTCAGGAGTTCGAGACCAGCCTGGCCAACGTGGCAAAACTCTGTCTCTACTAAAAATACAAAAATTAGCCAGGTGTGGTGGTGCATGCCTGTAATCCCAGCTACTCAGGAGGCTGAGGCAGGAGAATTGCTTGAACCCAGGAGGCGGAGGTTGCAGTGAGCTGAGATCACGCCACTGTACTGGGCAACTAAGCAAGACTCCGTCTCGAAAAAAAAAAGAGTTGGGAAATCTGTATGAAAAACTGGATTTCTTGGAAAATGAGATAATCTAGCAACGCCGGTCATTCCTCCATGACAATGTAATTGATTGCAGGGTTGAGTAGGAGTTGGCATGCTCTTTCCACAATCAGTCTCATTTCACCCGGATACTTGAAGGCAAATGTCAGGTGCCATTCGTCATTGCACTTTGGCTCAGGTTTTTTTTTTTGTGTGTGTGTGTGTGTGTGTGTGTGTGTGTGTGTAGAGAAATATTTTTCGGACTGTAACCCTTATCAAAAGGTCTTGCTAGTTTATGGAGGTATTTTCATTTGCAGCCACTGAGATAGGAACATACCAAGGTGGAATTCCACTGTAGCTCCTGATCCCCAGGGGAACAGGGAAAGTCAGATTCCATTATTTCTCTGCAGCCCTGTGCTGCCTTTCTTGATCCTTTTCTGCCCCACAGTACATACTTAGAGACGCTGGTCTTTGCTGCCTCAGCCCAAGGAAGGCCACTGGCAAAATGCAAACAAAGGAAGCTGAATGTGTGTGGGTGAGGTGTTTTTCCCCTTTGATTCTGCTGCTTTGGGCAGTTGTTTCTCTTGAAGAGTTTGAGTATCACTATCAGTAAAGTTTTATTTATTTTTATTATCAAGAGATGAAATAGCACTCTCTGATTATTGATCATCTTGCAAAGTTATTCTAACAGTAATGAATGTAACAGTTGTTAGACTATTCATGATTATGTTGACACTAAGTAACAGTTTTTAGCAGCACTGATTTTTTTTTAAACTAAATCAAAGGATAAAATGACCATTGTATTTTATTCCAGATTATGTACAAGATAATTGAAATGTCTGCTATAAAGACTGGAGTCTTCAATACACTGATAAGTTACTGCTGTCAGTCTTGGATAGTGTCTGCTTCAAATGTGTCCCAAGGATCTTTATCAAGTGCTAAAAATTACAGCGAACTTATCCTTGAGGCTTGTATATTTGGAACTGTGTTTAGGCGTGATCAGAGGTAAAAGATGCTATTATTTCAGCTGGTCATAACTTGTATTAAGTGCCTACTTCGGTATAGAATTATGTCTTTGTTTTGAGGCTTTCAATTAGAAGAATATAAATTATTAGTTAACTTTAACCTTGGGGATTTAATTGTTTTTCTATTTAAAACCTGTTGTTCTTTATCAAATGTTTTTTATGGAAAGACTTGTTCAGGATGTGCAGACCTTCATAGAAAACCTTGGACATGACTGTGCGGCAAATATTGTTATGGAAAAGTAAGTATGGTAGATTTTCTCTGTCTTCACATAAATGAGATATTAAAAATTTAACATCATATGACAAACATTCTCTGTTTGCTAAATTTAATAAATGTTGCTAGTGACATCTAACGTATTAATAAGATGGGACGAGCCTTCAAAAGTATGATAGAAATTATAGTCCCTTGCTAATATATTGTCTTTACATCTTTCAGTATTCACTAGAATTTGATAAAACTTTAAAAGTGTGTAGTGCAGAGTCCAGCATAAACAAGGAAATGACTGTGGAGCGTGTAAAGCCCCTGTCTGTCTTCTGCGGGGATGGGATGATCATCAGCTTAGACACTTTATTCTCCAGTCCTTTTTTTGGCGTAAAGTTTAATATGAAATTAAAATTCACCGCTTAACAAGTTAGTATGTTACACACAAAAATAGAATTACTCTTGGAACAGACTAAAGTTTTTTAGTTTTTTAAAAACTCTTTATTGAGGTATGATTGACATGTAAAAAGTGGTACATAGTTAATATGTGCAAATCGATGAGTGTGGGGATAGGCCCTAAAGTTTTGATTTCTGGGATAAGACTATTTTTATCTAACCACTGAATTAATTTTTTTGGAGCTTGTCAAGTAGCTTTTTTTCAAGTTTTATTTTTTCACATGGCTTTCAAAAATGTGTATGTGTGTTTATAAAGAAGATTAAAATAGCATTGTATCATTCACTCTAATTTTAGAGTTTAGGACATCAAATGATTATAATATTTAGTCATAAAGTATTTATTATTCTGAAAGTCCTAACTACGTTTTAAATCATCTGTCACTCCTCATTAAATATATACGTTTTTTTCATTGTTTTTAGTTATTTTTTCTTGGCTGGCTTAGTGTGGCAATAAAAGTGACTTTTTCTAGTTGGTAGTTGCCAAATAATTTGATTAGGATTTCTACTAGACAGTTGCTTTGTTGTCAAATTAAAATATTTATTCACATTATAACAATTATCATGGAATGTGAACATACTAACGATTTCACTTAATTTCTCTTTCCACATTTGGCTACTGAAAATGCCGGGTGTTGAGAGTGCACAGTGCTTCCCGAGTTTGCCCCTCAGTTGGAGAATGTGCACTGATAGTGCGTGGTAGAGACAGGCCATTGACGTGTTTGATGCGTATTCATGCCCCTGAGTGAATGGAGGTATCTGTGGTCCTCTTTCAGGGACAGGCTCATGAGCTGTGATCTGTTTTGTCCACAGATAAGGCACTATTGAGCGAGGTTCAGCAGCATGTGCATTGATTCTCCAGAAATCTGGATGGATTTGTGCTCATTCATACTTTCTGTATAGACCCTTCTTGTAATATATTCATTTGTTATCTTCTGTTATCTATTCTAAATTAAAAAGTATTGTCATTAAGTATGGACCTACTTAACTTTAGAAAACTTTTGAGAGGTTTTGATCATGTAATGATATTTGAAACTAATATTTGATGTTATCTTTCTGTTTTCAAAATGTATTAACATAATTTATCATTCACTTTTTTTAGTACTAAGAGAGAAGACCATTATGTGAGAATTTGTGCCATCAAATTCCTGTGTTTATTAGATGGTTCCAATATGTCGCATAAGTTGTTTATGGAGGATCTTGCAATCAAGCTATTAGATAAAGTAAGTGTATTTTACTTTAAATTATCTTTGTTTTTAACAATCGGAGGTCAACATTTGCTCTTTATGTTGCTACAATATGTACTTCTAAATATCTTTTGTCAGGAGAAAACACAAAGTTTATGTTCTGTATTTTTAATTCAGTCTTGATTAGGTCACACTGTGGCTCACGCCTGTAATCCTAGCACTTTGGGAGGCCGAGGCAGCAGAATTGCTTGAGGCCACGAGTTTGAGACCAGCTGGGGCAACATAGTGAGACCTTGTCTCTACAAAAAGAAAAAAGAAAAAATATCTTGGTTAGTAATTGTCCAACTCAAGTTTGGTTTTAGAGAACAATAATGGTAATGTTTTTCCTGTACCATCTGTACTTTACTCTGTATTTTCCAGTGCCAGTCAAACCCGGTTATGTTTTTTGCTTGTTTGTTTGTTTTTTCTTTTTTTGAGACAGAGTCTTGCTCTGTCTTCTAGGCTGGAGTGCAATGGCATGATCTCGGATCTCGGCTCACTGCAGCCTCCACCTCCCAGGTTCAAGTGATTCTCCTGCCTCAGCCACCCGAGTAGCTGGGATTATAGGTGTGCCCACCACTCTGCCCGGCTAATTTTTTTTTTTTTTGAGACAGAGTTTCGCTCAGTGCCCAGGCTGGAGTGCAAAGGCATGATCTCGGCTCACTGCAACCTCTGCCTCCCGGGTTCAAGCGATTCTCTTGCCTCAGCCTCCCGAGTAGCTGGGATTACAGGCATGCACCACCATGCCCGGCTAATTTTGTATTTTTAGTAGAGATGGGGCTTCTCCATGTTGGTCAGGCTGGTCTCGAACTCCCGACCTCAGGTGATCCACCCGCCTTGGCCTCCCCAAGTGCTGGGATTACAGGCGTGAGCCATGCACCTGGCCTAATTTTTGTATTTTTAGTAGAGACAGGGTTTCACCATATTGGCCAGGCTGGTCTCAAACTCCTGGCCTCAAGTGATCCTCTTGCCTTGGCCTTCCAAACTGCTGGGATTAGAGGTGTGAGCTACTGTGCTTGGCCCCAGTTATGTTTTCAGTGCTATATTCATATGTTGCTTTCTGTAAGAAATGGAATGAAAAAGTAAAAACTGAGAAAATGGCCTCAAATGTTAGGAATTGATTGCTGTGATTTGAGAACCCGTGAAAGATTATCCCAGGATTTCCTTCCATTGTAATGTATTGTTATTTCTAGATCTGGGTGTGTGACGTTTGTCTAAGATTGATGAAAATTCCTTATTTATTCAGATAAAAACAATCCAGCTAGGTTGTTTTTGAGCCTGCTAAATCATTTCTAAATGAACATTATAGTGTCTGAAGAACAGGTTTAATAAATCTGGGGACAAGTTAAATAGGAAGGGGAAGAGTTGAGCATGGTGCTCTGTTCCCCATGTATGTTTAAATGACAGATACAGTTACCTTTCTGACCTTGGTGTGGACGTATGGATGACTACCGAACTCATATCAGTCCCTCTGTTAAAACAGGAGTGTTCATCGTACTTCTGTTTTTCTGAAGGTAGCACGTCAGCTTTATTATATAAAACCTTGGAAATAGTTTTTATGCAACAGTTCCCTCTCTGTAGCATTGCAGTCAAGGAAGATGTCCCAGAGGAAATAGTATGTTACTGATTTTCTAAAAGATGAGTAGAGTTTAAAGTGATGGGAGCTGGGTATGGGAATTCTATCAGAACAAAAATACATGTTATGTATTTAACTATTTAGATAGCGGGTCAGGGCTAGGCATGGTGGCTCATGCCTGTAATTCTAGCACTTTGGGAGGCCGAGGCAGGAGGATTGCTTGAGGTCAGTGGTTTGAAACCAGCCTGGGCAACACAGTGAGTGAGACTACCTCTCTAAGAAAAGAAAAAAAAATCAGAAAAAAAAGGTCTAAAAAGGTCAGGAAGGTCTAATCAGGTGACATTTGGGCTGAGCTCTGGATGAATTAATGAGGATACCAGGAGGGGACACTGTCCGGAGACCAAGTGAGGAAAGGAAGTGCTGCATGGAGGACGAGGAGGCCACAGGCTGGCCATTGGCTTCAGCTGTCTCGGTCACCGCGACAAAGGCATTTCAGTGAAATGCTGGGATGAGAACCTGATAGAACCGGTTCAGAAGAAAATGGGAGTTGAGCGAGTGGAGCCAGTGAGTATGGACTCTCTTAGGAGTTTACCCTAGAAAGGGTATAAAGGAAATAAAAGGAGTCGTTCCTGGAGCAGAACCTGGAGTTAAAGAGGGGCTTTTTAGAGATGGGAGATAATTAGAGCATGTTTCTATGTTGAAGGAAACGATCCAGTAGAGAGAGAAAAATGACAGTTAGGGAGAGGCCAGGAATAATCACACAGGCAAAATACTAGCCACTCGTACCCACTGGGATGGCTGCTAAGAAAACAAACTAAAAATGACGAGCATTGGTGATGATGTAGCAAAACTGGAATCCTCATGCGTTGCTAATAGGAATACAAAACAGTGCAGCTGCTTTGGAAAACAGACTTGAAAAAGCAAAATGCTTGTCTAGTGCAGTAATTCTTAAAGTGTGGTCTCTGGATCAGCAGCGACAGCATCCCTGGGGAGCTTGTTAGAAATACATATTCCTAGGCCCTGCCCCAGTCTACTGAATCAGAAGCTCTGGGGGTGGTGCCCAGCACTCTGTTTTTATGAGTCCTTGTGATTCTGGAGCTGATACAGTTTAAGAACTACTGGTCTAGCAATCATGAAGGCCCAGAAACAGCTGGAATGCATATTTTTAAATTTTTAATTTTTGTGGGTCTATAGTAGGTATATATATTTATAGGGTGTATGAGATATTTTGATATAGGCATACAATATGTAATAATTACATCAGGTAAATGAGATATCTGTCACCTCAAGCATTTATCCTTTCTTTTTTTTTTTTTTTTGAGATGGAGTCTCGCTGTGTCTCCCAGGCTGGAGTGCAGTGGCGTGATCTCGGCTCACTGCAAGCTCCGCCTCCCGGGTTCACGCCATTCTCCCGCCTCAGCCTCCCAAGTAGCTGAGACTACAGGCGCCCGCCACCACGCCCGGCTAGTTTTTTATATTTTTAGTAGAGACGGAGTTTCACCATGTTAGCCAGGATAGTCTCGATCTCCTGACCTCGTGATCCACCCACCTCGGCCTCCCAAAGTGCTGGGATTACAGGCTTGAGCCACCGCGCCCGGCCGCATTTATCCTTTACGTTACAAACAATCCAGTTATACTCTTAGTTATATTAAAATGTACAATAACTTACTGTAGACTGTAGTCACCCTGTTGTACTATCAAATACTAGATCTTATTCATTCTAAGTATATTTTTATGCTCATTAGCCATCCCACACCTTCCCCCTACCACCACTACCCCTTCCAGCCTCTGTGGCAACCATCGTTCTATTTTCTGTCTCCATGAGTTCAATTGTTTTATTTTTTAGCTGCCACAAATAAGTGAAAACATGTGAAGTTTGTCTTTTTGTGCCTGGCTTATTTCACTGAACATAATGACCTCCAGTTCCATCCATGTTGTTGCAGATGACAGGATCTCATTCTTTTTTATGGCTGAATAGTACTCCATTGTGTGGAATACATATTTTTAATGAAGTCAGTTGTGGCTGGTGATTTTTAATTTCTTCAGTAGTACCCGGCCACGAGTTAAACAGACTAATAGAGAAAAGATATTCTGAGTAAAGGAGCACACTGAGTGGAACAAGTAGGACAGAAGATTTTGAGCTGAAAGGGAATTTTAGAATTCTCAACTTCTAGTTGAGGATGGTGACTTGGTGAGGTCCTAAGGGCAGCTTTCTTGACATGAAGATGCTTCTCCTGAATGCATGAGTGATCCACCCTACTGATTCCATTTTTAGTTGCATTGAGGTTGAGCAGTATATGAAACTTAAACACACCTATATCAGAAGAAAATTTCTTAACAGAAATTATATAGAGATTATAAGATTTTAAACATCATTGGGAGTCATTAAAATCTATATGAATTTAGCTATTGACATGAAACTTTATATACACTAAAATGCAGAGAATCAGATTATGGAAGAAGGAAGGTCAGAGAAGTTACAAAGTAGAAGAGGATCATCTACATTATGTGAAAATGGTTTTCAGGTGGTGAATGACTTTTCACCTTTAAGACATTTGAGGATGTTGATATACTCTTCAGTGCCATCTTGCTTTATGGCCAAAGCACTAATAGTTATGGTAATAAAAGCAAATCTTGCAGCTGGCTGAATTTAGGTGGCACAAGCCATGAAAAGCCAGGGAGAGTTCTCTGCTACTACGAAAGGCTCAGTGCTGCCATTTTCTTGTGTCTAGAGACACATCATGCATAGAGATGCCTCGCACTGTCTCGTACTGGGGTGGCTTCTCTCTTAGTGGTGTTTGCATCAGATGTAGATACCAGTATTCCAAATGTGAATATCACACGGGGGCACAAGGTGAGATGTGCCTGTGAGGTACATGGTAATATGTGGCAATATATATCAGTATATATCAGTCCAGTATCTCAATCTCTTCTCACCCCTGGAACCCATAGCTCCCAGTTTTTCGGCCCCTCTTCTAATTTTAAAAACACATAGCCAGGCGCCATGGCTCATGCCTGTAATCCCAGCACTTTGGGAGGCTGGGGCAGGCGAATCACCTGAGGTCAGGAGGTTAAGGCCAGCCTGGCCAACATGGTGAAACCCCATCTCTACTAAAAATACAAAAGTTAGCCGGGCGTGGTGGAGGGTGCCTGTAATCCCAGCTACCTAGGAGGCTGAGGCAGGAGAATTGCTGGAACCTGGGAGGCAGAGGTTGCAGTGAGCTGAGATCACGCCATTGCACTCCAGCCTGGGCAACAGAATGAGACTCCATCTCAAAAAAGAGAAAAACCAAAAAAAACACGTACGTTAAACAAAAGCAACTAAGTTCAGTGTTTGAAGTGTTTTATTTAAAAATTTTTTTATTTTTCTTAATCATTCAGCCCAAAATGTCAATGTTTGAAATATTTTAAGGTGCAATTCTTTTTCTCATCCTCCTGCTTTTTGGGGGAACAAAAAGCCCCTGTACCTAATTTAAGCCTCTTACATTTCAAGTTGTCATTGATTTTTTTCATTAATCACCAATTCAATAGATAATTTAATATTGACTCCCTCCCTTCTCCTTTCCAGGATGAATTCGTGTCCAAGTCCAAAAAACGCTACTATGTGAATTCTCTACAGCACAGAGTGAAAAACCGCATATGGCAGACTCTGCTTGTACTTTTCCCTAGACTCGATCAGGTATCAGATTTTTATTATAGTTATACCTTTGAAGCATATGATTTCATGACTGAACCATTTTGCAGAAACTGTCATATACCGTTTTAAAATTGAAAAAGATAATGTTTAAAATTTATACTTCAGTTCTTCACATTGAAGTTATTCAAAAGTTTTTATTAACAGAGAGAATACCAAGGCAATTAGGTATTGCAGAAATAAGTTAGAAGTTGGTTTACATGGCCCCATTTAATATTTTTTCCCTTCGGTATTTTAATGTGACATTTTAACTGTTTAAATAAGTCTGATTTGCCATTTGATTAGAAAATGACGTAAACCATTAGTGGTTAGTGATGACGTAAACCAGCTAAGGAAAAGGCCAAGTCTCTTACAACAAAGTATCTTTATCCAAAGTTATCTTTTCTCTTCCCTGAGGAGGCAAGAAACAGTTGAACGGACAATCTGATTTTTCTGACCATCTTTGCTTAATATTCCTGTTGAGAAAATAGATTGTCATTATGAGAAAGTGATGGTATATGACTCATGCAGTTTTTAAAAACATTTTTCAATGCAAAAAAATCCTTCAGACATTAAAATTTCCTACTGTCCTCCCTACCTTCTTTTAAATGTGTGAGAGAATTAAAATATATATATATATATACACTAGCCTCTTTCTTTACAATCTTATGAAGTCTTGTATCTGTGAGAAACATTTCAGTAACAGTGTAAGTATGTAAGTATATTCAAATACAACTATTTGGAATAATTGAAGAGGAAATAGCTAAAAGAATTGCTTCCAGAGAGTAGTTTTGCTGGATGTGGGGGTGGGGAGGTTGCCATTTTTCATCATAGGTCTTTTTGTATTATTTGATTTAAAGTACGTCATTAAGCATAAGGATGCATTAAAAAAGGAAACATTTTAGAAATGCTCAACTAGATTACTGAGAACACGTTTTTCTTAGAATGGAGAGGGCCTCCTAGAGAGAAAGGTAATGTTGCGGAGGGTGGGGAAATGCCCGAGCATGCACACCTGCAAGGAGAAGGAAACCTAGCAGTCTGTTATGGAGCTCAGAGTTGTAAACTGTTATATCTTATGGTTTTGTTTAATCTTCATAATAGTCTTCCAAGGTAGGCCATACATATTCTCATTTTGCCTCCAAGAGCACCGCAGTTGAGAGAGGTCAGATGTCCTGTGTGAGAGGTAACACAGCTAGTGGTGAATGATAGAGGTGGAATTCAAAATCAAGCCTAACTACAAAATTCATGCTCTACTTTACTATCTCAGGGCTTCAGATGAGTCCTTCTGCTCTTTTTCTACCAAGTAGAAGTTCTTGTAAGATAGATTTTTCTTCTTTTGTACATAATACCTATTAACTTTTTTTTTTTTTTTTTTTTTGAGACGGAGTCTCGCTCTGTCGCCCAGGCTGGAGTGCAGTGGCCAGATCTCAGCTCACTGCAAGCTCCGCCTCCCGGGTTTACCCATTCTCCTGGCTCAACCTCCCCAGTAGCTGGGCCTGCAGGCGCCCGCCACCCCGCCGGGCTAATTTTTTGTATTTTTAGTAGAGACGGGGTTTCACTGTGTTAGCCAGGATCCATCTCCTGACCTGGTGATCCGTCTGCCTCGGCCTCCCAAAGTGCTGGGATTACAGATGTGAGCCACCGCGCCCAGCCCTACATATTACTTTTATACGCTTATATAAGTAGGTATTGTTTTTCATCTGCTGCTGAGATAGGTTCGGTCCCCCAGATAGAAATGCGGTTTTGAAGAGGAGAGGGTGGAAGGGGGAGGGATGATTTTGGAGCTCAGGGTCTTAGCCAGAAAACAGTGCAGTAGTTGTGGGGCCACACAGACCATGAGGGCAGGAGGACGAGGAGCCTGAACAGAGGGCTCAGTGGCCTGAGACCTGCCCCTCTGGGATGCTGTTTCCCACCTGCTGACTTCAGTCTCTGGACCATCCCTTATTACAAGTTTTAAGCCCTGGGATCTTGGCAGATCTTGATTTGAACCTGAATTCTTCCACTTACTAGGTATGTGACTTTGGGAAGGTTTTTCAGCTTTTCTGAGTCTTTTCCTTTCCCTGCAAAAATACAGGTGATGAATAATCTTCCTTATAGATAGAGCTGATGTCCAGGTAAATTATAAAGTACTGAATGAAGGTACTTCATCATTATATTTTAATCAGTAGTTTTTAGAGTCTTTGCTCAGAGAATTGTAGATTCAATAAATAACATGATTAAAACTTTAAGCTATTTTATTTTAAATGGAGACTATTTTTAAATTAAAATGAATAACTAACTGTTTAATTCTGAACTTTTTTTCTCAGAATTTCTTGAATGGAATTATTGACAGGATTTTCCAGGCTGGTTTCACCAACAATCAAGCATCCATAAAATATTTTATAGAATGGATTATTATATTGATTCTTCATAAATTCCCTCAGTTTCTTCCAAAGTTCTGGGATTGTTTTTCTTATGTAAGTAAAGAACATTTTAAATATTTCTTTAAACTAAGAAATGATTTTGACAGTGCTGAGGGATTTGTTTCACTTAAATAGTTGTTTTCGATTCTCAGTTGTGCTAATGTATTGACATCATAAGTTACGTTTTGCAAGATCTGAATTAATTCAGAAGACCGAAATCCCTGGCATTCATTTTGAGTATTTCATAGTTTTTATCTGAGAGTTGTTATATGCAACAAAATGAAGATGGAAAGGGCATTTGTCATTAAGAAGTAAGGGAAATAGGTGCCTTCTGTATTCTTATTTACCAAGCAGTGTCTTTGATCTTAGAAATATGAATGATGAGGAATTAATTGCATTCCTTAAAATTAAAAAAAAAAGGTTTTGGGAGATTTCAGACGTAATCAAAGTAGAAAGAATAGAAGTAATATCAGTTCATTTCCTTTCTTATTTCATCTGTACCCTCACATACTCCCCTAATTGCTTTCCAACATTTCTCATATATTGAAAATCATTTTTAAGGAATTGATACTAAAATTAGTGATAGAGTTTATCATTGCTGGCTTCCTGACAAATAGCAAATTGTTTCTGAGTTATCAGTTCTAAATCTTGAATGTTTTCTTTTGGTTCCCAAATTCACCTTTCCCTTTCATAATAGATGATCTTGTCTTCCACTTTGTGTGAAAATGGAGGTGCCTTCCTCAAAATATTTCTTTCTCCATTTCTTCCTATTTCAGGAGAGATATCCTTATTCTTTTTTTCACATCTATCCCCTGTGACCTATTTGTGTCTCCTTTGGGACCTCACCGAATTCTTCACACTTGCTCTGTTGACTTTTCCTCCACCCAGCTCTCATCCAGTGTCTTCCTTTCTTTACTGTTAAACTTCAATGTGTGATCTTTGCCTTCCTCAAATCACTGCGGTCCACTCCATTTTCAACAGTGATCATTCAGGGATTTCATCTGAGCTGCAGACAGCCTTTCTCTTTTCCTCCATACTCCCCACTTTAATTTCACGCCTTCGCGTTGGTGGTGGCTTTCTTCACAGCTGATCCTCACACTGCGGTCAGCTTCATAATTCCCTTCCTGTTGTGCTGATAACTTCTCTATTTCTTTCACATGTTTCCTTCTCTCTCCCAACCCTTATGCTTGGTTTTATCTGAAGAGTTGCTGGTTAGCCCGTCCACTTCTCTTTCTGTGCTCCCTTAGCATACTAAAGCCCATCTCTGCCGGTCCCTACTTCTCTAGCCACCTGCAGGGCCTTTCCATAATCACCAAACTTCACCCTGTGTTAAACTAAACTGGTAATAGCATCTGGCCCTAAAATTGGCTCCCCTTTCTGATGTCTTTCATTCTCCCAGTCTCCTAGCTTAAAACCTGGGTGTCTCCATAAGCAGCAGAAACAGCAACCTCACAATAATCCCAGAAGACAGGTTGGGGTTTTTACCCTGATGAAGAAAACAACGATTAAGTCAGTCGTCACACCACTAACAAATAACAATGCTTTGGCCAGGCGTGGCGGCTCATGCCTGTAATCCCAACTCTTTTAGAGACTGAGGCGGGAGAATTACTTGAGGTCAGGAGTTTGAGACCAGCCTGACCAACATGGTGAAAACCCGTCTCTACTAAAAATACACAAATTAGCCAGGTGGGGTGGGTGCACGCCTGTGGTCTCAGCTACTCGGGAGGCTGAGGCAGGAGAATAGCTTGAACCCAGGGAGGCGGAGGTTGCAATGAGCCGAGATGGCTCCACTGCACTCCAGATGGCATCCAAGTGAGACTCCGTCTCAAAATTTTCACCTCTTCCCATGCTCCTCTGGCTCATCTTCATGTTCCTATAATGAAGAAAGAGATTCTGTTATTTTTCCTTGAATTGATTTTTAGATCCATAGCCTTATTAATGTAGTTTGTTCATGTCAACTCTCAAATGGGTTAGCACCGCCCCAGGAATTCTCACAAAGGGCAGGTTGGTTCTGGTGCACCCCCAAAACTTCCTGGGCTCCCGTCCACAGTAGTGCCAATTGTTACTTTTATTTGCTTAGCTCAGCCTCTCACTTGTCATTAGGCCTTGTATATTCTCTTCGAATCTGATTTTACCTGTGGACATGAGTCAGAGTTTTTGGTGTAGGCAAAGGAAGCTTTTGCTGATGGAATCAAAACGGGATTCAAAAAAGGTAGTGGGGAAGAGGGGAGTAGTAGGTAGCTTACAGAATGCCAGGAAAGCTACAGAATCAGACCTGGAAAATTGGCAGGCACAGGGGAGGCTCAGTGGCTTCCAGAACTGCAGCCACAGGCAGGCCAGAGAGAGCTGGTTCACTGGACACACGGTGCCTTCAGCAGGGCCTTGCCATAGCTAACTGTGTACCTGCTGTCTCTGCTGCCTGCCGTGGAGGAGGGTTTTCTGTGAGCTCTACTCCTCTAAGTTGTAAGTTCTCAATTTAGAAATCAGAATTGGGGTCTTTGGAACCAGGTCAAGTGCCTTCTTGTTAGTGGCAAGGAGGCTGGGAAGACGAATATCTGGCATTTTTCAGTGTCCCCCAACACTCATAAGATGGAAGAATTCCCTAAACTTGGAAGGGGATTCAGGATAGATATCAAAGAAAGGGGCAGTTGTCTTTTCTTCCTTTTCTTCCTTTATTCAAAGCAAATTACCTTACCCTTTATTTTTTAGAGAAAATAACAGTTGCCACGTAGGAATATTTATATCTTCTCAAGAGCAATCAGACAAATCTGCCTATGTCAGCATCCATCTGAGATTTCTTCCTTCCTTTTACCGTAAAGAAGTAGAATCTTCTCCAGTGCCAGAGTAATTCTCCCACTGGGTCTTTGGCCCTCTTCCTTCCTGTCTTCTTAGGCATTTGTTGCTATCAGCCTGTCTTCTATCCTCAGTCCCGCCTTAACCAAGTGGTCCCATTGGCTTTTCAACAGGCTCGAGTTGCATCCATTTTCTGTGGATATTTATACCGGCTGTTTTCTCGTCCCTCTCCTCTAATCACCCTGGCTCTCTGCTATTTCATTGTCAGACTTCCTAAAAGAGGTGCCTGTGTTCCAGAGTTTTATTATTTTTTTAAATTTACTTATTTTATTTACTTTTTTGAGACGTAGTCTCGCTCTGTCGCCCACGCTGGAGTACAGTGGTGCGATCTCAGCTCACTGCAACCTCTGCCTCCCAGCTTTAAGCAATTCTCCTGCCTCAGCCTCCTGAGTAGCTGGGACTACAGGTGTGTGCCACCACGCCCGACTAATTTTTGTATTTTTAGTAGAGACTGGGTTTTACCATGTTGGCCAGGCTGGTCTTGAACTCCTGACCTCAGGTGATCTGCCCGCCTTGGCCTCCCAAAGTGCTGGGATTACAGGCGTGAGCTGCTGCGCCCGGCCTTTTTTTGTCACATCCTCCCCAACCCCACACTTGAATCCATGGTGGACCAACTTCCAGTTCAGTCACTTCTCAGAAGACACTGTTGCAGGAGTCAAGAGCGACCTCCACGAGTCAGTGGTCAGCCTTCGTCGTCTTCTCTCAGCCACATGCATGCTGCTGACCATTTTCTTATCCTCAGTTCTAGTGACACACACTTTTTTGGTCCCTCCTGCCCTCTTTTCTGTGTCCTTTCCAGGCTTTTCCTTCCCTGCCCGCCTCTTAAATGATGGTGCTTCTCTAGGGCTAGGCTTTTTTTTGATTTTCTTATTTTTATAGTCAGTCTTATCTATGTTGTGGATTCACATACTGCCTAATGCGGATGACTTACTCATTTGTATTTGTATGCCACACATCTTCCCCTGACTCTAGATCAAGGGTTGGCAAGCGACAGCCGAATTTGGCCTGGCAGAGTTATATTGGAATACAGCCATGCCCATGCATTTTCATATTGTCTGTGGCTGTGTTTGTGCTAACGTGGCAGAGTTGAACAATTGCAACAGAGACTGTGTGGCCCACAAAGCCATGTTTTTATTTATTGCTTGGCACTTTACAGAACAAGTTTTCTGACCCTTGCTGTAGACGTTTTCCTTGTAGATGATTTTCCCTTAGACTAAATCATCTAAAACGTAGATGTCTAATACTGAGTACCTTATTGTTTCCCTCAAACTTGATCTTCTTTCTACTCTAGTGAATACCACCGCTATCTATGCATTTGCACAAACCAGAAACCTTGACACTTTCCATGCTCTGTGTCTCATTTGTGACCAGGTCCTGATCTTTCTGCCTGAATATTTCTGAGTTCTCTCTTGTCTGTCTCTGCCATTGTATCTCAGTCTACACTGCTGTCATCCCTTGCAGTGGTTGCCTCACTGGGCTTCCTACGTCCACTCTTGGCTCTGTTTCCATCTGCTCTCCACCCTGAAGCCCAGGCAGGGTTTCCACGGTGAGAATTTCAACAGGTGACCCCGCCCGCTGAAGACAGTGTCTTACGTCTTCTCAGGACGAAGACTACGCTCCTCGGAGTGTCCTGTAAGGCTTGCATGATCTTAGGCCTCTTTCCTCTCTAGTCTCTCTGTGTGGTCCATTCTCAGTTTACTACACGAGGCACACTGGTTGTCTGTTTTCCGTTGCTAGAACTCTCCAAAGCTTAGCGGTGTAAACAATATTTTTTGTTTTGTTTTGAGTTTCGCTCTTGTTGCCCAGGCTAGAGTACAATGGCACAATCTCGGCTCACTGCAACCTCTGCCTCCCTGGTTCAAGTGATTCTCCTGCTACAGGTGCCCGCCACCATACCTGGCTAAATAATTTTTGTATTTTTAGTACAGATGGGGTTTCACCATGTTGGCCAGGCTGGTCTCAAACTCCTGACCTCAAGTGATGCACCTGCCTCAGCCTCCCAGAGTGCTGGGATTACAGACGTGAGCCACCGCGCCCAGCCTAAACAGTGTTTTGGTTTTTTTCGTGATGTGTGTGTTGTTTGGGCCTGGCTGGGCAGTGTTGCTACTTGTGATGTCTGCTGGGGCTGGGACTTCCAAATGGCTCCTTCGCTCACATATTTGTCACCTCAGCTGCAATGGCAGGAGCAGCTCTGCTGGCTGGGCATCGCTCCCACTCCATGTCTCCAGCAGGGTAGCTGGACCTCTTTGTATTCAGTTCTCCAAGAATGAGCATTCGGCCGACGGGGATGTTGGGGGGGGACATGTCCTGATGGGCAAGTGCTCATCCAGCCTCTGGGTGCTTCAGGCTTGCTAATGTTCATTGGCCAGAGCAAATCACATGACCATCCCTGCTATGGTGGAAGGGGCCTACATCGGTCATGCATAGGGAGGGTTGGTTGACTGGGGGTCACCCGAGATAACTGAGTACCACACTAACCTTTTCAGTGTTTCCTGCTTATCACTAGTCCTTTTGGTTTCAGGCTATCGCACATGTTGTGCCCTTTACACAAAACGGTCTTCCTTCTTCCCTTTATCTGGATAACTCTCTCTCCCTTCGCATCTCAGTTCATATGTCTTTTTTTTTTTGTCTTTGAGACAGAGTCTTGCTCTGTTACCCAGGCGATTATAGATCATTGCAGCCTTGAATGACTGGGCTCAAATGATCTTCCCGCCTCAGCCTCCTGAGCAGCTGGGACTATAAGCACATGCCACCATGCGTGGCCAATTTTTTTTTTTTTTAATTTTTTATAGAGATGAGGTCTTGTTATGTTGCCTGGGCTGGTCATGAGCCACTGTACCTGGCCCATATTGTCATTATTATTATTATTATTATTA
Source organism: Theropithecus gelada (assembly GCF_003255815.1). Taxonomy (NCBI): domain Eukaryota; kingdom Metazoa; phylum Chordata; class Mammalia; order Primates; family Cercopithecidae; genus Theropithecus; species Theropithecus gelada. The sequence continues at coordinate 208,223,823 of NC_037668.1, read as the reverse complement.
TTTGAGATAGAATCTTGCTGTCGCCCAGGCTGGAGTGCAGTGGTGTGATCTCAGCTCACTGCAGCCTCCGTCTCGCGGGTTCAAATGATTCCCCTGCCTCAACCTCCCGAGCAGCTGGGATTACAGGTGCCCACCACCACACCCAGCTAAGTTTTGTATTTTCAGTAAAGATGGGGTTTCACAATATTGGCCAGGCTGGTCTTGAACTCCTGACCTTGTGATCTGCCCGCCTCAGCCTTCCAAAGTGCTGGGATTATAGGCATGAGCCACAGCGCCCAGCCTATATTGTCATTCTTAAGGGAAGTTACCTCCCCGAGTATTTAGATCCCCTAATTTTAGGTTTTCATAGCGCATAAATAGTATTGCTTAAAGTTAGAATTTTAATCTGATTTGGTGTTTTTCTTCACCAGTAGATTTTTAAGTTACAGGAACTTGTTTCTATAGTAACTGTCATGTAGAAGACATTCAGTAACTGTTAATTAAATAAAGGAATTCAATAATCATCTGATTTGCCTCTTGGAGAGGTCTCCAAACTGGTCTTCTGCTTGTATGCTCTTTTCTTTCCAATCTGTCTGGCATTTATGAGTTTATTATCACTAAAATAATGTATTATTCCAAACCACTATTATTATGGAATAATAATAGTTTCAGATTCCAGTTGAACAGTCTTTTTCAACTGGAATCAGAAGTTTCCAGATTCCAATTGAACAGTCTTTTTGAAAAACTTTCCCTAAGATAGCTGATTAAGTCTTATATAGGTTTTTTGCTATAGCTTTTTAAAGCCTCTGTAGTATAATTCCATTTAGCTTTTGAGCCTTATCTCTGTCACTCCCTGCCAAACTGGCTTTATCTCCTCTTGCTGCCTTTCCCTTAAGTTTGCCTCTGTGTCTTTGTTCTTATTCACTTATCTGTTCTCTCACCTTCCTGCTCCTTCTCCAGGCCAGTCCTTCCCATCCTGAAGGCCTCGCCTCTCCTGAAGTGAGCATGCCCTTGGCTCTGCTACCTGTAATCAACCCTTGATATCCCTGGGTGATTGGTTCCAGGCCCCCCATGGATGCCAAAACCTGAAGATGCTCAAGTTCTTTATTTAGAATGGCATAGTATTTGCATGTAACTGACGTGTATCCTCCCATGTACTTCAATAATCTTAGATTACTTACAATGTCTAATACAATGTACATGTGATGTAAATCGCTGTTATACAGTTTTAAATTTTATTTGTATTACTTTTTAATTGTGTTTTTAAAATTTTTTATTTATTTAAATATTTTTCATCCGTGGTTGAACTCATAGATGCAGAACCCACGCATACAGGGGGCACACTGTACTTTTTTTTTTTTTTGAGACAGGGTCTCGCTCTGTTGCCCACGCTGGCGTACAGTGGCATGATCTCAGTTCACTGCAACCTCTGCCTCCCGGATTCAGGCAATTCTTCCATCTCAGCCTCCCCAGTAGCTGGGACTACAGGCACGCACTACCACGCCCAGTGAATTTTTGTATTTTTTGTTAGCAACGGCGTTTCACCATGTTGGCCAGGCTGATCTCAAACCTCTGGCCTCCAATGATCTGACTGCCTCAGCCTCCCAAAGTGTTGGGATTATAGGCGTGCACCACTGTGCCCAGCCTTGCTGTTCTTAGAGTTGAGTTATTCAGTACTTTATGTGACCTGCTGATTTTTCTGTGCACTGGCATGTGGCTCTAGGAAATTATTCCTCTGCTTTCAGTCCTGCGCCTGCCACTGCAGCCCCCTTCCCACCCAGACCCTGGGCTGTTCCAGGAAAGAGGCGGCCTCCCGTCTTGGGCCCTCATAGAGTCCAGCACGGCGCCTTGCACGCGCATGGCTTACAGTAAGCTTTGAATGAATATTTATCTGATTATTTTTTCAGGGTGAAGAAAATCTTAAAACAAGCATTTGTACATTTTTAGCAGTTTTATCACATTTGGACGTTGTTACTCAAAACATTCCAGAAAAGGTGAGTTTAAGTTGTTTGTAAGAATTTAAACTTGACTATAAAAAAAGAATTTTATATTATTTGTACCAATTTTTTATATGTAGAGCATTCCTGTGATTTTTGCAATTTCTCCCTTTCCTTTCCACTGCCCCGCTAATGTGCACATGTATTAGACACAAATACCCAGTAAACGGGAATTACCCATTTACATGCATACACACTGAGGTGTGCATGAGTACATACCAAATTTATAGACAAATTACTGGGTTTTTGTTGATACTTGTATAAAATTAATAATTATTTATAATTCTTAGGATTAGAATTACTTAGGATTCTTTAAACAGGACTTCCCTTACTGCATTCTTTGACTGAATGGTAGTTATTTAACAAATGCTCATGCAAAGAAACTTAGGGCCAGACTATTAAAAGCTGTTGGGTAATTGAAGGTGATATAAAATGACTGGCATCATTTGGAGTGTGCAGTACAGTTGCTTCATGTTTCTCAGGTTTAGAACAATTTCCCCAGTAAGTTCTCACACAGATAAGCAGAAATCCTAACTAATTTTGGTTAATCACTATGGCAACCGTTGACGAATTTAGGAGAACCTGCCAGTAAGATTTGCAATAAGATTCTGTATTATTGCATCCACAGAGAAGAATGTACTGATACACTATAAACTCTAGGAGAAAACTTAATTGAAATAGTGTTCTTAAGTGTTGAAAGTGCCATAAAAATATAAGGGAAAATAAGCTTTCCTAGAATTTTTCAGTGTTCTGGTTTTTAAACAGTGGTCTGTTTTTTATTAACCTATTTCATCCATTCTAAGACAGGCCTTTCTCCACACCGCATTTTAACCTCTAAAATCATGATAACACTTTTAAATTGATGGTGTTTTCCAGTGTGTATCAGCCAGATGGCAGTACGTTACAGTTCCAGGAAAACTTGTTCACACCTTTCCTAAGATCAAGAAGGCTCTGGCCTTCAGATAAACAAATATTCATTCAAAGACAACAAATGTTGTCTTTCTCTTTTAAATATGTGCAGGAAAGAGATTTGTTTACAATCTATTGAGAAAGCTAAAACAGCGCAGACATTGTCGTGTTGCAGGGTAGATGAATAGCCTAAGAATAGTTTAGACAAATTCTGAAAATGAACTTAGGAGATGTTCATGTTAGATCTGGTAAAAATAGCATGTTATTTTTCCATCAAGCCCTTTTTGTACTTGCTATATATTACACATTTTAGATTTATTTTTTATTTTCGAAACATCCAAAAAGGAGCACTAATTAGTAGAATGGAATAATTTCCACTTCAACACCTTAGGAAAAAAAAAAAAAAATCTGACCTGACATACCTAAGAAAAGGCCAAACTGACTGACTTTGTCAGTCTCTTCATTTCTGATACATAAAGTCCATTGTTACCTAGATAAATGTAGGATTGATTTCTTGGAAGCAATCACTTAAGACTTTCCATTCTCTTCAAAGCGGCTTACTTAACCTGTACTGAGCAATTAACGATTCAAAGCAGTTGTCACACTCGACAGAGGTTGTAACCGCTCAATAGGTTCACCTTTTCCGCCGCCTACGCAGAGCCGATTTCAAGACAGGAATTGCAACAGAGAAAGAGTACACAGAGCTGCTTGTGCAGGAGACTGGAGTCTTATTATTACTCAAATGGGTCTCCCTGAGCATTTGGGGATCAGGTTTTTAAGGATAATTTGGTGGGAGTGGGAAGGCCAGTGAGTCAAGGGTGTTGACTGGTTGGGTTGGAGATGAAATCATAGGGAATTGAGGCGTCCTCTTGTGCTAAGTCAGTTCCGGGGTGGGGGCCACAAGATCAGATGAGCCAGTTTATCGACCTGGGTGGTGCCAGCTGGTCCATCAAGTGCAGGGTCTGCAAAATATCTCAAGCACTGACATAGGAGCAGTTTAGGGAGGGTCGGAATCTTGTAGCCTCTAGCTACAAGACTCCTAAACCATTATTTCTAATCTTGAGGCTAATTTGTTAGTCCTACAAAGAAAATCTAGTCCCCAGGCAAGTAGGAGGTTTGTTTTGGGAAAGGGCTGTTATCATTGTTTTAAACTATAAGTTCCTCCCAAAGTTAGTTCAGCCCACATCCAGGAATGAACAAGGACAGCTTGGAGGTTAGAAGCAAGATGGAGTTGGTCAGGTCAGATCTCTTTCCCCGCCTCAGTTACAATTTTGCAATGGTGGTTTCAAGATCAGAGCACGAAGTGTTCCTCTAAGAGTAAAAAAGAAAAAAAAAACTTTTCTGAATTATGCTCGTAGTTGTGTATTGTCCTGTCAGCTTGCTCATTGTATAAAATGAGCGGGACGTGAGAATTCACGAGCAGGGCTTTTTACACTGATGTATATGAAAGCATCATTTTTACACTGATGTATATGAAAGCATCATTTAAGTCCTGAAGGCCCCAGCCAAGCGATCACTGGCAGTACTAACATTTTTGAGTGTGGGCTCCATAGGAAGCACTGTTTTCCCTATGGAGAATTATAGTGGTTTTTTTTTCATTTACAAGTAAATGTATACCTAGGTCCAAGATCTTGGCTGCTAACACCATTCTCCAATAAAATGAACCAGGGATCGCTGGAGAAATAGCTGATTCTAAAACTAGGGCAGAAAGTATACAAGATGAGCCTGGTAGAGCATCCTGTAGAGTCAGAAGGCACGGCACACGTACACACAGTGATGTGAGATGGGAGTGCAGAGGGAAGGTGTTCCCAGTGGCTAAAGCTGAAACAGTGTGAGCGACAAAATAAAGCAGTATTGGATCACAACCCAAAGAATAAAATAAATATCCTCGAGCCCACACCGATACAAATAAATGATTGAATCAATAAATGAATCCAGGTACGGTGGCTCACGCATGTAATCCCACATTTTGGGAGGCCAAGGCGGGCAGATCACTTGAGGTCAGGAGTTTGAGACCAGCCTGGCCAACATGGTGAAACTCTGTCTCTACTAAAACACAAAAATTAGCCAGGCATGGGGGTACACGCCTATAATCCCAGCTACTCGGGAGGCTGAGGCAAGAGAATCACTTGATCGCATGAGGCAGAGATTGTAATGAGCCGGGATCGCGCGACCGCACTCCAGCCTGGGCTACAGAGTGAGACTCCGTCTCAAAAAGAAAAAAAAAAAGAAGGGATGGACAAGACAAATCCCTTGTAAAAAAAATTATAAGTAATTTTTATAAATGCTCTGCCCTGAAGGAGGGGGAGTATGACTTCTCACTCCTTCAGTGTAGGCTGCACAAGTGACTTCCTTCCCAATGGGATCGTTATAACAAAAGACTGTAACAAGGGCTGTGGGAGTTAGAAGCCAGCAATTGTGGACGAAAACCAGTGAATATGATAACATCATACTTTGTAATGTTGGCAGTACAGTCACTGACCTTTGATAAATGTTGATGACATGTTGAGTAAAGGAATGAGAGAAAGAGGATTATTTGTATCTGTTTTTATCCTTCTCAGAGAAACTTTAGGTAACTGAAGTGTGTTATCAGCCATGCTGATGCCTTTGGTAAACTATTCTGTGAATATGGTTGTTTTTCATTGGTCAGTAGAAACTGGGCTGCCAGGTGCAGCCGGTGAGCACATGAGCCTTAGGGGAGAAGTGCATTTGGTAGGAGCATCAAAATAGCTTCTGATATTTCATTAAACGTTTGGGTCCTTCTGGTTCCTTCGTTAGTATATGTGTGAAGACTAAAGTTCACAGGAAAAGACTACAGGGAAATTTAAACAGTTTTATTATTTTCCCCCTCACTTTTTTTTTTTTTTTGAGACGGAGTCTCTCTCTGTCGCCCAGGCTGGAGTGCAGTGGCGCGATCTCAGCTCACTGCAAGCTCTGCCTCCCGGGTTCAAGCCATTCTCCTGCCTCAGCCTCCGGAGTAGCTGGGACTACAGGTGCCCGCCACCACGCCCGGCTATTTTTTGTATTTTTAGTAGAGTATTTTGTATTTTAGTTAGCCAGGATGGTCTTGATCTCCTGACCTCGTGATCCGCCTGCCCCGGCCTCCCAAAGTGCTGGGATTACAGGTGTGAGCCACCGCGCCCAGCCTCCCCCTCACTTCTTAATTTTCCTGCCACTACTCAGTACTGTGTGGGTCCAGGATCACCATTAGGGAAGACAGAGTAGCTCAGAAATCAGTGGCGAGGAGGAGGACAGCACTTTGTGTGGCATCTTGCTCTAGGAGCATTTTCAAGCCATCAGAAGTGGGACTCTTGAAGACTATTTCTGACTTTTTGAGCACAAATTAAGGTAAGTGATGGAGGCTCCATTTGAAGAACACTGTGGTTGTATAATGGTTAGCATAAAGCATACTTGATTTTCAAGTTAACTCAGGTACTACAGTATGGGGGAAAATGTACTGCAGCATTAATGAAATCTAGAGCTGGGAGAATGTGTTTTTCCTTGAGTAAATTGCAAATGCCAGTGCGCCGAATTTGTCCAGGAGGGAAGAATGAGAGGCCCTGGTAGCAAAGCCAGTGCAAGAAGTTTTACCAGGAGCAGTTGTATCATTCGTATACTTTTTTGTGTGTCATACAAGTGAGAGTAAAATGGTCCGTGTCTGTGTTTTGAGGAATTTTTTGCCTTCCTTTTCAGAAACTAATTCTGAAGCAAGCCCTTATTGTTGTGCTGCAGTGGTGCTTCAATCACAATTTTAGTGTTCGACTGTATGCTTTAGTCGCTCTTAAGAAACTCTGGACTGTGTGTAAAGTGTTAAGTGTAGAAGAATTTGATGCCCTGACTCCTGTGATTGAATCCAGCCTCCATCAAGTGGAAAGCATGCACGGGGCAGGGTAAGGAGCCCTCATCGCCCTCACTCTCCTCCAGCAGGGCCCACAGGGAGGGGAGGGGGTGGTGCCCATGCCGCGTCAGCTTCTCCTTCCACATCCTCATGCTGGAGCATCGAGGGCTCAGACTGGGCCAGGCGTCAACAGCTCACTATGGGGTGTGGTTGATTACAGTTCATTGTCAGCTCCACCTTGACCTCTTACTGCCCTTTTATCCTCAATCCTTTATTGTATAAATAATCTTTTACATGTTTCTCTTCAGTATAGCTAAATGTCATCCTCTCTTGTTTGAGAACTGCTTAGAAGTGGCATGACCTGACTTTAAAGACATGCTCTTCACCTCTCAGCTATACTAGTTACAGCTAAAGCCTTTTCTCTTTTCTAAGAGAACTCTGCTATTCCGCAAACAAAATCATACATGGAAGCTCAGTATCAAGCAAGTGACGTGGATGGGGTGAGGGAGCGGTGCAGGACCCAGTGTCTGTGAAGCCCTCACGGTAGTTCCCATGTCTGCCTCTCTTTCCCCGCACCCGTCACGGCGCAGAAGCAGGCTGCAGTGTCATAAGCACCTGTGGGTCTCTGCGCTTGTCTCCTCGTCTCTGAGGTGGCGCTGTTTTGCCTTTTTATTATTATCATAGATTACTGCCATCCAGAATTCTGGATTTTTTTTTTTTAATTTTAGAGACACAGGCAATATCAACCAACATAAAAGATTTTTCATCTTAAAAGCTGAAAAAGCACCCACTAATTTATATACACAAATGGTTAAGTGTTGGAAACAGCATAATAAGCAAATGAAATAGCATTTGGAAAACCAGTAACATGTAGAGGTCTTGGCCGTGACCATCAAGTTATTTGTACATGGTACAAATAAGACTGAGTCATTGTGTAGCTTCATATGGGGGCAGGGCGAGAGTACCTCTCTGGCCACGACGTACCTTTCTACCTTCCTTGACTTTTGATGCATTTGTTGAAAAGAGGCATTTGGGCATTAAGTGGGTAAGGGAGGTTTTAGGGGCTTGGGAGAAAGATACTTGATAAGTATAAATAAATACTAAAATGGAGAAGAGAGAAAAGTGAATAGCTTGAGATAAAACAGGGGAAAGGGAATAGCAGGAGAAAAAGAGAGTTAGCTGTGGGGAGATGGGGTCCAGAGGAGGGACAGAGGTGGGAATGGACTCCTGGTACAGTGTGCACAGTTCTGTGTACTGGAGAAGGACCTCCCCGTGCCTGGCCCAGCAAAGGCTGGTCATCAAAATTACTCATTCACTGTAGCATTGCCAGGGACCCTTAAAATCCCAACTGTCATCTGAAGACTAGAAATCTTGGATCTTCTCAAGGAACCTTAAATGTCTTATTTCTCCTTGGTGTATGGTGTATTTCCTATTATTTAGTGAATACATGGCTGAGTTTACATGTGTAGATTTGAACATTAATATTTCTCAGGATCGCATTTGCATTATCATGCAATAATCCAAACTCAAGCTACCAAAGTTGCTCCTAATTTAATGAACTTACGTGCTACTAGTGTTTGATGGTTAGAGATAGGTAACCAGGGGACAGAGGGTATAGTTACCCCATAGACTTTCGGCCCTTCCTTAATGGAAGGGAGTTTGAGGGAATTGCCACAATTTAACATGCAGGTAGCTATTTGTCAGCTTTTGTTTTCTCTATGTTTAGATGGTGATTGATTATTTGGTATTGAGACATTTTGATCCTGGTTGTTGATCCTATTCTAAGCTTCTTGATAGCTGTGTTTTGATTTCTAAAAGCAACTGGCTATACTCATATTTTTTATTAAGCAATAAAACGCCGTTTTAAAAAATAACTTTAAAAATCTCAGTACCAGGTAGGAGATACAGCCAATCAAAATAAGGCATCCAGCTAGGTGCAGCGGCTCACGCCTGTAATCCCAGCACTTTTGGGAGGCCAACGCAGGTGGATCACCTGAGGTCAGGAGTTTGAGACCAGCCTGGCCAACATGGTGAAACCCTGTTTCTACTAAAAATACAAAAATTAGCTGGGCCTGGTGGCAGGCACCTGTAATCTCAGCTACTGGGGAGGCTGAGGCAGGAGAATCTCTTGAACCCAGGAGGTAGAGGTTGCAGTGAGCTGAGATCGCGCCACTGCACGCCAGCCTTGGCAACAGAGCGAGACTCCGTCTCATAAATAAATAAATAAATAAGGCACGCTGGGCATTGAGCCACCTCTGTTCTGTGATAACATACCTCCTTGGGATCGGCTTATGACAGGCACAAGACCGTGTGCTGGGGGTTAGCCAGGTAGATGAAGCCCCTTTCTTCGTGTGGCTTACAGTCAGATGGGAATAGATACCAAGTAATCAGAGCAATTTTTAAAAGTTTTAAAATAAATCACAGAAAAGTATATGTGGTGATGAGGAAACACAGACTATTCAGTCTGGGTGGCTTAGGGAAAGCCTTTCTAAGTAACACGATGTTTACATTAAAATCCAAAGCATGAATAGGAACTAGGTCAACGAAGAGTGAAGGAAAGAGATTTCTGTGGAGAAGACAGTGTTTGGGAATGCCCAGCCCCACTTGATTTGCCCAGAGCTTTAACTAAAGCAAGCCTGGTCTGGCTGAGGGAGGGAACAGAGCAGCCACAAGATGGAGGGGGCCAGGACTGGGCTTGGGTTGATGTTGAGTGAATTGGGAAGCCAGCAAAAAGTTAAACTTGAGAATGACATCATCCGGTTTTCTTTTGCATTATTTAAAGTGTGAAGAGCAGATCAGAGGTGAGCAAGAGAAAGTGGGAGGAAAACTGTGGTTTAGATTAGTATGAGATTAGTCGAGGGCCAGAGAAATGGACAGGCTTTGAGGTAAGGTAAATAAGAGCCTAAAGTATTTGCTGGATTATCAAGAGCCATACGATAGCATAGTTAGGGGATTGAAACCACATTAAAATAGGTCCAAGATGGGGCCAGGTGCAGTGGCTCTCACCTGTAATCCCAGCACTTTGAGGCTGAGGTGAGTGGATTGCTTGAGCCCAGGAGTTCAAGATCAGTCTGGGCAACATGGGAAAACTCTGTTCTCTATAAAAATACAAAAAAAAAAAAAAAAAAAAAAAAAAAAAAAGCCGGGTATGGTGGCATGCACTTTTGTAGTCCCAGCAACTCGGGAGGCTGAGGTGAGAGAATCACCTGAGCCCAAGAAGTTGAGGCTGCAGTGAGCTGAGATTGCACTACTGCACTCTAGCCTGGCAACCGAGTGAGATCCTGTCTCAAAAAACAAAAACAAGTACCAAAAAACCCAGTCCAAATGTGGATAGGATGATACATTAACATACATTACATCAGAGTGGTAGGTTTATTGGTGTCTATAATTTTGTTGACCTGAATATTTGGAATATTTAAAATATTTCATGTCTTTTAATTTTTCAAAAAATGGGTAATGAGGATGGTGAGACACAGTCAACTTATTCAGAAAATTCTTATATTAGAAAGTTCCACAGCTAGTGGTGGAGGTGCTGTCAAAAGAGGGCTTCTGTTTCATTTTTGGTAACATTAGTTGTTTTTAAGTGATATTCATAGTTAGGAAGTTGAACATTGCAGAAAGCCATCAAATGAAAACGAGACAGTCTCCTTCCTCCCTTCTCCCACCAAAGGTGTGAAACCCCAGTAAACTGGCTTTTCTTTTAACAGCTACCTAATATTCCATCGTATGGCTGTGCCTTAGGTTATCGCTTGAGTCCACTACTGATGGACACTTTGATAAGGTTTGGTTTTGTTTTTTAAGACTAGATATAAAAGCCCTTTTGAAAAGGGTGAAGGAAAGGCTGGAATAGAGAACAGGGGAGATGCAGAAGTTGGGGGAGATACGGCAAAACCCAGGGGAATGGGGTCTGTTGTGGGGCAGGGGATTGCCCTTTGAAAAGAGACTCTTGAAAGTGAAGGCGAAGAGAGGACAGTGGGTAAGGAGGTGGCAGGAAGAGGGTCTCTCGCTCGTGTCTCCTGTGATGTGTGAGGCATGGCCGTCTGCTGATAGTGAGAGGGTCGGGGAAGGCATAGGAACTCCAGGGATTGAAGAAGATACATTGGCCGGAGCAGGAGCGTGATCTTGCGAGAAAAATGTCTTGAAATTGCTGCTTAGTGTATGGGTTGATGATCATGAATTTCATCTGAAACCTGCCTGTCATATTGTATAACTTTTATCCCTACCTTTTTTGCCTTTTAAAACATAAACTTGACAACAGATGTTTTAAAAATTTAAACCCTGCTCATAGTAAGTTTGTTTGGTTTGTGAAAGTGGGTACAGCGTGGCTGTGTGATATGAGTCTTTGGAGTAGAAAAAGTGACTTTTATGTAATGGTTTTCTCTCCTGGAAAAAGAGTTTTCTGCCAGACACAGGTTTAAGGTTCCACTTCAGAATGTGAAATGTAGTAAGTGTCAGTTTTTAAAGTATGTATTGATCTTGGAGAGGTGTGTATCAATCTTAGGATAAAGTTCATAAAATTTTCTGTTCCTTCTCAACTCTGCAGCCCCTTTTTAAGATATCTGATTGATTCTCCCCTCACCAGAGTTGTTTGATTTGTCTGTGGCTCATACCATATTTTTAATCCTTAGGAATGCCAAGAAGAATTGGCAGCGCATTCAAGAGCATTTCTTTTTTGCAACATTTCACCCACTCAAGGATTATTGTCTAGAGGTGAGTAGAGAATATCATTTGTAAATTCTCTACTGTATATTTAATCCTGAATCCTTTCTGCTTTTGTTGAAGGGTTATGATTAGGGTAAAGTTTTTTTCTTGCTTACAAACATCACCTTAACATTTTAAAGCTCTAAGTTTAACTTTGTCACTTTATGCAGATGACTTGCTTTCATTTCACTCTTAAGCAGTGAAAATTGGCTAGTCATTTTCACTTTCTATTTCTCAGGCAGTGTCTGGCTTGTAAACATGGAAGGGAATATTTAACTAAACAGAAATCTGTTCTGACATTAAAAGGAAATGAGTGAGAACATTTGTGCAGGTGAGATTTCATTGTACTGAAGCCCATTGTTAATGAAAGAACAAAAAGATATACTCTTGTTAATGGCAGTTTTTAGGTTCTGGGTAATGAAAATTGTATAGCAAATGATACATCCCCTCATTGACTGTAACAAAATGTGCTTATATAATTGTTGTAAGAACCATAAACATGCTTATTATGATTAACATGTAAATTAATTCAATATGTAAATCATTAGACATTGCCTTCTCCCTTTTTCATCTGTAATTATGATGTGCCGCCCTTGAATTTAAATCATTGACCTAGGGCTTTTCCTCTGAAGAACGTGTAAGTTATTGGTAACTTAAGCTACTGTGCATAAGCAATTTTTTTGGTAGATTACTAAGATTATTGATAAACTGATCTTTAAAAAAGTATAGATCTATATATTGTGAGATATGCATCCTAGAACACAATGTGTATTTTCTGCTGCTTCACTGCAAATATCATTTAGGATTTTTCAAAGATTTTAATATGCTCTGCTCTGTGTTCTTTAGCACCCCGAATGCTTTGTCCGCATCTTTCTGCAGGACTCCTCTAGTCACCCTCTAGTGTTAAGTCAACCTTTTTCTATTCAGTCCTCCAACAGGAGTAAGTCCTTTGCCTCCCTCCTGCCCTCCCTCATCCTTACCTTTGACCACCTCACTCTCATATGTTTTATGATGTATTCTCCAGTCATGAAATGAATTAAAACCATATGTGTAAATAAAATAATGGGCTTAATTGTTCACAAGAACTGTATCGCTTCATGTATTTGAAGCTGTACTTAGTGCCCCCTTAATCAACATGTCATCGTGATCATTGTGCCAGTTTAAGTTTGCACAGATACGGCTAGCATGAAGAAAACCATATTCATTCTAAAGCCTTTCATGAAGACGTGTGCATTGCTGCTAAGAGTATTGTTTCATTTTTAAGTTGCCTGTTACTTAGATCTCAGATCTCTGCTTCCTGTGTACTTTTTTCACTGTTAGTTATTTTTCTGGTTCAGTTCTTTTAGTAGGTAAGGAAAGCAAAGGAGGATTGCTTATGCAATGACTGTTTACAGTGCTGTCAGACTATGCCATTTTCACAGACACTTTAATATGCTGTTGTAATCTGATTTTATCCTCATCTTACAAATGAGGAAGTTGAAGCCAAGAAAGGCTGAATCACTTGCCTAATGTCACACAACTAATTATATTCGTCAAACCAGATTTCAGATTGTGAATTTATCTAATGGGTACGGGAGTAAAAGACTTGTCATGAAAAGAGCTTGAACTTGATTGCCTTTGGAGGTATTTAGTTATCAGTAAATTGCACTTATCCAAATACTGTCCATCATTAGAACTGATTACTTCTGAAACACTGTTTTTATTAGGCGCATACTGTTTTATTACACACAGTTAGAAGTACCGGAGTACAAGTTCTTTCTCCTCTCAGGGATTCGCTAAATTAATCCCCTAATTTCTCAGAGAAGATGAGAAATATATATAGACAGTTGCTATAGGATATAAATGAAAGTATATAGTTTGATCAGATGTAATAGTTTGGAGAATATATCATTAATAATTAAGTTGTATTTTAAATATGTTATATATTTCTTTGTTATTTTTAAGGGAAGAAATTTAGATTTTATAATTCTCTTTTCAGACCATATTTTACATCCTTCCACGCCTTTCAGGCCTTATTGAAGATGAGTGGATCACCATTGATAAATTTACCAGATTCACTGATGTTCCTTTAGATGCGGGATTTCAGTGGTACCTTTCTCAAACTCAACTTAGTAAACTAAAACCAGGTGACTGGTCTCAGCAGGACATAGGTAAAAAACACTTTTCATTTTATTTTTTTCCCCTTGTTGATCTGGTTAGATTTTTTTAAGTTACTAAGGACAGGTAGTTAATAATATCACTTTTATTGACATAGTGAACTCTGCCTTTCCACTTAGGGAAAAGACAGGGTAAAAGTGTGGTATAACTTTCACTAACACTTTTAGTGAAAGTTAGCTTTGCTATTTAAAAAAAAAAAAAAAAAAAAAAAAAAGCCAAAGAAAGCCTGATCTGCTTTATATAAAGCTGATGGCCAGTGGCCTCCCTTTTAAGTAGTATTGTTCATTAACACTCACTGCTTTTCTACTGTATATTTCTGTAAAAATAAACATTTCCCAAAGGACCAAATGATGAAATCTCTTTTTTTGTCCTTCTTAGGAATAAAGCAAAGCTCTTGATTCTAGTTCCCTCTTGGTTGGTTGGGTGCTGCTTCATGTTATCCCTTCTCCTCTGTCTCACCCTTCCCTGTACACTGACTCCTTTCCATCAGCTTCCTCTGGAACCCTCCTCCTCCTCCCCCTCCTCCCCCTTCCCGTCCTCTTCCCCCTCCTCCTCCTCCCTTTTCTTTCAGTTTCCTTTACACAGTCCGAGTGGACAGATGGACGCTGCCCTCGGATCGCACCTGCCCTTTCTGTGCCACGTGTTTGCTGGTCTCCCGCCATCCTGCCTTTTCTCCTCACTCTGACCCTTCTCGCTCTGAGTCCCCCACATTCCGCTGACACTGGTGCTTCTTCAAACTTTTCATGTCTTCAGGACTCACATGTGGCTTGTTGAAAATTCAGATTCCATGTCCCATCCTTAGATTTTTTCTTTCTTTTTTTTTTTTAAAGGCCAATTATGGGTCTGGAACCACCCTTAGATTAATTCAGTATCTCTAGGGGAGAGTTCTGGGAAAATGCAAATTTTTTCAGGCCTCTGGATGGTTCACTAATGTGTTTTAAGACGTACTGTCTTAAATTTATTCATTCAACAAAGATTGATTGTTTGTCTCCTACATGCTAGATGTGGGACCCAGTCCTTGCCTCACAGAGCCCACATTCTTACAGAGGAGACAACAGGGGACACGCACCTAACATAGTGTCTGGTAGTAGAGGTACCGTGAAAAAACAAAGCGGGGTAAAGAGAGGGACAGAGGGTGAGAAAGACCTTTCTAAGGAGTTGACACTGAGCAGAGACCCCAAGGAAGTACGGGCAAGGCAAGGCAAGGTCCGTCCTGGGGAGAGCTTTACTGGAAAAGGAAGAGCAACTGTGAAGATTCTGGAGCAAAAGACAGTGACAGGAGGCACTTCCCAGTGTGGCTGGGTAGAGCCGGGGAGGAGAGGGAAGAGGGGTGTCATTATAGACAACTGTTGAGTTCTGCGTAAAGCGGAGCAGGGAAATACAGCGTTACTGGAAGGGCAGAATGGCTAACGAGGTCTGTCTGTTCTGCCTGTTTTTGGTAAACAGGGGCATGTTGTAGGAGGCTCTCCATGCTGAGGCTTAAATGTTAGCATCCCCTCTAATTTTTTTTTCTTTTTTATAAAAGTTTTACTTCATTTTTAATTGACAGATAATAATTGTACATATCTATGGGGTACAGTGATGGTTTGATACATATATACATTGTGTAATGGTCAAATCAGGGTAATTAGCATACCTGTCACCTCTCACGTTTGTGGTGAGAACATGGAAAATCCTCTCTTCTAGCTATTTGGAAGGATACAATACATTGTTGTCACCTATAGTCATCTTACTGTACACTAGAACACAAGAGCTTATTCTTGACTAACTTTGTACCCTCTGACCAACCTCTCCTCCTGCCACTGAAGGTTTTCACTGGCCCAGTCTTTTTCTCACTCTTCATGCTCTCCCAGAACACATTTATTAATGTCTCCAGCTTGAACACACCGCTTGTGCAACTATAACCTTCAAGTCCTTATCTGCTGCCCAGCCTCTGTGCTGAACAGACTGGACCTTAGCACTGGGATATTGCTTAAGCTTTTGAAATATCACCATATCCAAATTCAGTTTGCCTTTCTGCCCAAAACTGCCTGCTCTGTATGCCCTATTAATGGTGTCACTCAGTCATCGTGGAAGTCGTTCTTGTCCTGTTTTTGCTCTTGCCACATCCATCTGTTACCCAGTCTTGGCGATTTCACTTCCCAAAGCTGCCTCCTCCTCTTCTTCTTTAGCCCCTTTTGCTTTGTCTTAATTTAGACTGGCATTGTCTTTACCTGGACTAGTACAAAAGCCCCTTTGGTTTTCTAGCCTCCACATAGCTATTAAAAGAGATTTTTGTAAAACACATAGCAGTACTGTTACTCTCCTTAACATTTTTTAATGGTTTTTATCTGTGGAATAATTTTTTTTTTCTTTGAGACGGAGTCTCGCTCTGTCTCTCAGGCTGCAGGCTGGAGTGCAGTGGCACGATCTCAGCTCACTGCAACCTCTGCCTCCTGGGTTCAAGCGATTCTCTTGTCTCAGCCTCCCGTGTAGCTGGGATTATAAGCTTCCACCACCACGCCTGGCTAATGTTTGTATTTTTAGTAGAGATGGGGATTCGCCATGTTGGCCAGGCTGGCCTCAAACTCCTGACCTCGGGTGATCCTCCCGCCTTGGCCTCCCAAAGTGCTGGGATTATAGGCGTCCACCACCACGCCTGGCTAATGTTTGTATTTTTGTTTTGTTTTGTTTTGTTTGTTGAGATGGAGTCTCACTCTGTTGCGCAGGCTGGAGTGCAGTGGCACACCCGCTCACCGCAAGCTCCGCCTCCTGGGTTCACGCCACTCTCCTGCCTCAGCCTCCCGAGTAGCTGGGACTACAGGCGCCAGCCCCACGCCTGGCTAATTTTTTTGTATTTTTAGTAGAGACAGGGTTTTGCCATGTTGGCCAGGCTGTCTCAAACTCCTGAGCTCAGGTGATCCTCCCACCTTGGCCTCCCAAAGTGCTGGGATTACAGGTGTGAGCCACTGTGCCCGGCCAGTAGAATAAATTCTTTATCATTATATGCAAAGCCCTTTGGTCTGAGCCATCTCCCTCCACTCCATTGCAGGCTGTGCACTAAACCAAGGTACTTGCTGCTGCCCGAACCATGTTGCTCGCACATCCCATGTATGTGCACACGCTGTATCTACTGTCTGCTTTGCAAACTTTTTCCTTCCTTCCCGTGAGCCTTCCGGGGTCTTGCCCTTTGCCTCTCCCTCCCCTAGACGTTAGTAACTCCTTTCTGTGTGAGCATTACCTTCGCTGTTGTACTGTGTTACAGTTATTTGCATGTCTCTCCTATCCTAAGTGAACTAAGTGCTCCTTGATTGCTCAGAAAGCAGTTTGGAGTAGGACAGAGTTGAGGAAGAGCCTGAGAGGTAGAGTCTCAGTCCCGTACTACAGAGGTGAAAACACTGCAGTCAGATAGGCTAGTAATGTTCTGTGTCCTCATCACTTCTGTCAAGAGATAACTACTTTATACAACATCCTTCATTTTAGAAAAGTTACCCCAAGCACTTATAAAATTATCTTAGATATTTTATTATATTGTTTTCAGAAATACAGTCTTTCCACAGAAAATCCTAATCTAATATGCTGCTGTTTGTAAGATACATCATTATTTTATGTACCTCCAAGGAAAAAAAAAGTTACCAATGATACTCTGATTCTAAGATGTGTCTCAATTTCAGATATGCTAAAATGTGAAAAAATGTGTATCTCATGTTTTCATGAAGTATCACAGTATATTGGTTAGTAGAGCTGAGTTTGAAAACTTAAAAATTGCTACTAAAAACGAGAATTGTGTCCGAGTCCAACTGAAGTTTTTTAGTTAAATACATCTCATTCTAAAGTATTTCAAATTCTTAAAAATACATATACATGTATAAATAAATATATAGAGATTCAGATTTATTTATATGTGGGATTGTTTTCTTTTTCCTTCCCAGGTACTAATTTGGTCGAAGCAGATAACCAAGCAGAGTGGACCGACGTTCAGAAGAAGATTATCCCGTGGAACAATCGTGTTCCCGACTTAGACCTGGAGCTCCTGTTTCAGGATCGTGCTGCCAGACTTGGAAAGTCAATTAGTAGACTCATCGTCGTGGCCTCGCTCATCGACAAACCAACCAATTTAGGAGGTAAAGTGGTAGTTTTCCAGGAGCTTGCCTAAAATCTTTTGGTCTTAAACATTTTTTAATGAATCCACTGCCACGGGAGCTTCAAAGGACTGTATGGGACATGATGAGCTTAGCATTGTGTTGGGAACAATCGGAATGATTTCAGGTGTTCTGTGCAGGACTGTGCAGGACCTGTGAGGTATTTGGGGCTTCGGCGCTCGTTGTTGGCAGCCTTCAGTGTATCAGCGACAAACAGTTCCAGCACCTCAGCGTCTCCGCGGAACAGTGGCTTCCTCTAGTGGAGGTGGGTGGAGAGGAATTTATTATTCAAGTTCTTATTACAGGCCCACACATGTACCCGTGAACCTAAAAGTTTTTGTAAAAAGTTTGTATTTGTAAAAATATTTTGTAGTGCTCTTTGTGTATTAGTTCTTTTGCATATTTATAGCAGTGCAGCCTTTAATCGTTTAAGAACAGTATTTAAAGTAAAATACAGTTCACTTGTGTTTTTCTACTTATTTTTTTATAGGTCACATTTTTAGAAATCATCAATAATGTAGATTTCTGTTCAGTAAAACATACCCTGTTACAGCCCACTCTTGATTTAGGAATAATTCTTAGAAATTTATATCATGTTGGCCGGGCGCGGTGGCTCACGCCTGTAATCCCAGCACTTTGGGGGCCGAGGCGGGCGGATCACAAGCTCAGGAGACAGAGACCATCCTGGCTAATGCAGTGAAACCCTGTCTCTACTAAAAAATAAAAAAAAAATTAGCCAGGCGTGGTGGCGGGCGCCTGTAGTCCCAGCTACTCGAGAGGCTGAGGCAGGAGAATGGTGTGAACCCGGGAGGCGGAGGTTGCAGTGAGCTAAGACTGGGCCACTGCGCTCCAGCCTGGGAGACAGAGCGAGACTCCGCCTCAAAAAATATATCATCCTGGCTAACACGGTGAAACCCCCTCTCTACTAAAAAAAATACAAAAAACTAGCCGGGCGAGGTGGCGGGCGCCTGTAGCCCCAGCTACTCGGGAGGCTAAGGCAGGAGAATGGCGTGAACCCGGGAGGCGGAGCTTGCAGTGAACCGAGATCCGGCCACTGCACTCCAGCCTGGGCCACAGAGCGAGACTCCGTCTCAAAAAAAAAAAAAAAAAAAAAAAAAAAATATATATATATATATATATATGTCATGTTGGGAGAGTTCTTTTTTATAATGTATGATTCTGTTCTTTTTCTTTTAAAAAGACTTAAGTTGAGGTTAATATGTTTTTTAACTCTAATTTACTCCAAGCGGGGCTATAACTGAATGAATATTCTGTTCTTTTTAAACTAATATTCAGGTAAAACCACCTCACCTAATTGATTATCTGCAGCAGAAGAAAACAGAAGGTTATACCATCATTGGAGTGGAACAAACTGCCAAAAGTTTAGACCTAACCCAATATTGCTTTCCTGAGAAATCTCTACTCTTGTTGGGGTAAGAATCTTCTCTTGTCCATAGTATATTCTCTGAGCCCCAAACCACTGGAAGATGTTAGGTTTTTGGGTTTTTCTTGAGACAGCCTCACTCTGTAGCCCAGGCCGGAGTGTAGTGGCACAATCTTGGCTCACTGCAACCTCTGCCTCATGGGCTCAAGCAGTTCTCGGGCCTCAGCCTCCAAAGTAGCTGGGACTACAGGCGTGCTACACCACCCGGGGTTTCACCATGTTGGCCAGGCTGGTCTCGAACTCCTGACCTCAAGTGATCCTCCCGCTTTGGCCTCCGTGGTGGGATTACAGGCGTGCGCCACTGCGCCTGGCTAGGAAGATGTTACCTTTCTGTTCTACAGTTTACCCTGACTCCTGCTCATACCTGCACTTTTCTTTGATTTGTAACATTTATAAGAAGGCCCCCGGGCTTTCCTTTTATTTCATCTCTCTGGCATCGTCAGGTGAACAGGGAATTGACCCATCAGTCTTTTTCTTACACTCTTACTTATTTCCCAGTGTGACAGACTTAACTTCATTTGTTAATGTCTTTTTTTGTAACCTTCAGAATAGCGAAGAGAAAAATAAATACGTAAATAAAAAATAGGATATCAAAGAGAAAAATTGTTTGTTACAAGAAAACTAACCCTTCTTCCATTTTCTTCCTCAGAAATGAACGTGAGGGAATTCCAGCAAATCTGATCCAGCAGTTGGACGTTTGTGTGGAAATTCCTCAACAGGGCATTATCCGCTCCCTGAACGTCCACGTGAGTGGCGCCCTGCTGATCTGGGAGTACACCAGGCAGCAGCTGCTCTCCCACGGAGACGCCAAGCCATGATGTGCCTTCCTCAGTGAAGCGCTGGTGCTGTTCAAACCTTTTTTTAAAAAACTATTTGGACTAAAGAAACAGATTCTGAAATTTACTGTGATAATTTGTATTTCTTTTTTCTTGCAATTTAATGCCAAAAGTTTGCCATGTGCCTTAAACATAATACTATATATTTTCCCCTTTAATAAACACTTTTTGTTAAATTGTATTCTTCCATTAATAAAATATTTTAAGCACTTGTGGAAATAAAAGAATGGATTTTTTAAGAGATAATTTATTTCCTAGAAATGCCTATTCTCAGAAATGTGGTCTATGATAGTGCAGAGTTAAAGCAGTGATCATCTGTCAACACTCATACCCTTCAGTCATAAGGAGACCAGGGAGGTTGAGGCAAAGGTTCCGAATGAAGAGGGGTCGTCAGCCTCTGTGCCGCTTTCCATCTCGGTACTCCCCTCAGGAAGCACGCTTGGCAGGATGCAGAGCCAGCGTCCCTGTGAGGCTCAGAATGCTCAGGCAATAGGCTTTAATTTATTTTGAAAGCCATGAACTAGGCCATAATCATTCACAGTAAGTTTATGGCCAGGTGTGGTGGCTCACGCCTGTAATCCCCACACTTTGGGAGGCCAAGGCGGGTGGATCACCTGAGCTCAGGAATTCAAGACCAGCCTGGCCAACATGGCGAAACCCTGTCTCTATTAAAAATACAAAAATTAGCTGGGTGTGGTGACGTGCACCTGTAATCCCAGCTACCTGGGAGGCTGAGGCAGGAGAATTGCTTGAACCTGGGAGACAGAGGCTGCAGTGAGCCGAGATGGCACCAGTGCACTCCAGCCTGAGTGAGAGAATGAGACTCCATCTCAAAAAAACAAAAGTTTATATGAAGTTTTTCGTATCACCTTTGCACACGGAGATCAAATAGTGGTTCTGACAACTATGAACATGGACCTAAAGGAGTTGAATTACTCCTGTATATCATTATCGAAACAGAATGGAACCTATAAGTGTTGATTGACTATTTCTGTTCTTTTGATTTTTTTCTCTAGTATTTATTACTTAATTATTTATGAGTAACTTTATTTATCACTACCCAGCAATGAACTTCAATTATATCTGGGTCCTTTTTAATAATATTTAAATTTGAGTCCATTACCTGTAAATATTCTCTTCTGTAGTTTTCTTTAGAAATAACTTTTGCAGAAGGGTTGCGAAGACAGTACACAAAGTTTTCATACACCCTTTACCCACATGCCTCTAATGTGATCTTAATAACCATGGTAACCTTCATCAAAACTAAGAAATTAACCATTGATAGTGGTTCTCTTCACTAGTCTATAGGCTTCATTCAGGTATCCCATTTTCCACTCTGTTTTCTGCCCCAGGAGCCAACCCAGGATATCACATTGCATGTCCCCTTAGTCTCCTCATACCTCTGACAGATCTTCAGTCTTTCCTTGTCTTTCATGACCTGGACACTTTTGAAGAGTACTGGCCAAGTATTCTGTGAATGTCCCATAATTTGGGTTTGTCTGGTGTTTTCTCATTAGACTGAGGTTGTGGGTTTTAAGGAAGAACATGCCAGTGGTCAGGTGCCTTCCCATCACATCGTGCTAGATGGTGCATGGCACCAGCAGGATGGACCACCCCCATCATCGGGTGAAGGCTGCGCTTGCCACATTCTTCTCTGTGAAGCTGCTACCTGTCCCCTTCCTCAATCTGTTAAAAGTGAGTGATTAGGCTGGGCGCAGTGGCTCACGCCTGTAATCCTAGCACTTTGGAAGGCCAAGGCGGGCGGATCATGAGTTCAGGAGATCAAGACCATCCTGGCTAACACGGTGAAACCCCTGTCTCTACTAAAACGACAAAAAATTAGCCGGATATGGTGGTGGGCACCTGTAGTCCCAGCTACTCAGGAGGCTGAGGCAGGAGAATGGTGTGAACCCGGGAGGTGGAGCTTGCAGTGAGCCAAAATCGCGTCACTGCACTCCAGCCAGGGCGACAGAGCGAGACTCCCATCTCAGGGGGGAAAAAAAAAAAAAGTCACTAAGCCCAGTCTATACTAAAGGGTAAGGAATGTAAACTCTGTCGTGGGGAGGAGTATCAAAGAATTCAGGGGCACCTGTTGAAATTACCACAGTAATTAATATTTGGGGGAATACTTGGATGCTATGCAGATTACAAGCCCTGTCAGTGGATGGAGCTAGGGGATCTATGTATGTCTACCAACCCATGTAGGTACTTATCTATAGATATTTCTGCCTTTATCAGTCTAGACAGGTGAACATAAATGTGACTTTGTACTGGTATCTCTGACACCAATCCAGCACCACAGGATTCATTCTAACATTCACCTCTTGCTTTTAACTGCTTTTTCTGACATAGACCTGGTTCTCATTATCTATATTTACTTATTTGTTCAATCCTAATATAAACATAGTTTCAGAATTGCAAATTTAGCAACTGTGTACAGTTCTTTTTGCCCATAGCCTTACAGTGTCTGGTCAAAACACCATTTTCCAGTTACTTAGGTCAGTCCCTTTCTTACCCACCTCTTTGAAAAGGGTTATGTCATGTATTTTATAATATAACTAGACTCATTACAACCTGCATTCCATATTGTAATCCCCCCAATATCCTGGTTGATTTTATTTTAATGTGCATTCAGGGTCACTCTCTGTAGTGCACAGTCTGGGTTTTGACAAGTGTGAACTCATGGATCTGTCATCACAGTGCCATAGAGAACAGTTTTGTCACCCACAGTTTACTTGTGTAACCCCTTCATGGTCAACGCGTTTCCTCATCCCAACCATTGGTAACCACTGATCTGTTCTCTATTCTTTAGTTTCACCTATTCCAGAATCTTATAAATGGCAGCATATAATATGTAGCCTTTTGGATCTGGCTTCTTCACATAGGAAAGTGCATTTAAAGCTCATCTATGTTGTGTGAATCAGAAGTTCATTTTTCCTTATTGCTGAGTGGTATCCCATTGCATAGATGTATCACAGTTTATCCGTTCCTCTGTTTTAGGCATCTGGTTGTTTCAAGGTTTTGGTGATTATGAATAAAGCAGCTTTGAATAAATATTCATATACAGGTTTTGTTTTCAGTTTATTCGGTGAAATACCTAGGAGTGTGATTACTGGGTCATAAGGTATGTGTATGTTTAACTCTGTAAAAAACTATTTTCCAAAGGGGCTTTATTTTTTGCATTTCCAGCAGCAGAGAATGACTGTTGCTCTGCATCCTCAGCAGCACTTGGTGTTGTCAACTTTTTAAGCCACTCTAATAGGTGTGTCGTGATTATATCATTGTGGTATTAATTTGCATTACTCTAATGTTTAATAACATGGAGCATCTTTTCATATATTTTTCAGAGTATACCTTCTGAGATGTACAAAATCTTATCTTTTAAACTGGATTTTCTTATTTTGAGAATTACAAGATTTATTCTGGATACAAGTTCCTCATAAAACATGATTTGCAAATATTGTCTCTCAGTCTATAATTTATCCTCATTATTTTAAGAGTATCTTTTGCAGAGCAAAAGTTTTTAATTTTGATAAAGTCCAATTTAGCTTTTACTTGTATGGATTGTGCTTTTGATGCTTTATCTGAAAATTCATTTCCAAACACAAGATCATGCAGTACTTCTTCAGATTTTCTTCTACAAGTTTTATAGTTTTACATTTTACATTTAGATCTATGATCCATTTTGAGTTAATTTTTGTACAAAGCGTGAGGATATTAAAGTTTATTTCTTGGTGTGTTTGGAATATCCAATTTTTCTAGCACTATTTGTTGAAAAGATGATCCTTTCTGTGTTGAAATGCCTTTGTACTTCTGTCCAAACACAGTTGACTATTTGTATGGGTCTCTACATTTCTATTAAACTGTATCTTTCGTTTTGCCCATACCATACTGTGTTGATTACTATACCTTTCAAATAAGTCTCGAAATCAAGTAATGTGAATCTTCCAACTTTGTTCTTCTTTTTAGAATTGACTATTTTAGTTCCTTCACTTTTCCATATAAATTTTAGAATCAGCTTGTCAATATCTACAAAAAAGCTTATTCAGATTTTGATTGGGGTTGTATTGAACCTATAGATCAGACTGGGGAGAATTTAACCATATCTTAACAATAGTGAGTCTTCTAATCCATGAACACAGTACATTCGTCCCTCAGTATCCATGATGGATTGGCTCCAAGACTCTGCAGATACTAAAATCTGCAGATGCTCAAGTTTCTTATATAAAATGGTGTAGTATTTGCATATAATCTATACATATCCTCCCTTATACAGGCATACCTCATTGTGTTTCACAGATAATGCATTTTTTACAAATTGAAGGTTTGTGGCAACCTTGTGTCAAGCAAATCTATCTGTGCCATTTTCTCAGCAGCGTGTGTCTCTCTGTTAGGTTTTGCTAATTCTCACAGTATTTCAAATGTTTTCATTGCTTTATCTGTTATGGTGATCTGTGATCAGTGATCTTTGATGTTACTTTTATAATTGCTTTGGGGTGCCACAAACTGCACCCATATAAGATGGTGAACTTAATTGATAAATGTGTGTTCTGGCCAGGTGTGGTGGCTCACGCCCGTAATCCCAGCACTTTGGGAGGCCGAGGTGGGCGGATCCCTTGAGGCCAGGAGTTTGCGACCAGCCTGGCCAACATGGTGAAACCCCTCTCTACTAAAAATACAAAAATTAACTGGGCGTGGTGGCACGTGCCTGTAGTCCCAGCTACTCAGGAGGCTGAGGCAGGAGAATCACTTGAACCCAGGAGGCAGAGGTTACAGTGAGCTGAGATTGTGCCACTGCACTGCAGCCTGATGACAGAGCAAGACTCCGTCTCAAAAAAAAAAAAAAAAAAGTGTGTGTTCTGACAGCTCCTCTCACTGACTGCCATCTCTCTTTCTCCTCAGGTCTCCCTATTCCCTGAGACAACAATATTGAAATTAGGCCAATTAATAACACTATTGATGGCCTCTAAAGTGCTCAAGTGAAAGGAAGAGTGGCATGTCTCTGGCTTTAAATCAAAAGCTAGAAATGAAAGAGCTTAGTGAGGAAGCCATGTCAAAAGCTGACACAGGCCAAAAGCTAGGCCTCTTGCACCAAATGCTTCGCCAGGTTGTGAATGCAAAAGGAAAGGTTCTTGAAATTAAAAGTGCTACTCCAGTGAACACATAAGAAAGTGAAAATCTTATTGCTGATATGGAGAAAGTTTGAGTTTTCTGGAGAGACGATCAAACCAGTCACAATATTCCCTTAAGCCAAAGCCTTATCCAGACCAAAGCCCTAATTGTCTTCATTTTTATAAAGGCTGAGAGGTAAGGAAGCTACAGCAGAAAACTGTGAAGCTAGCAGACATTGGTTAATGAAGTGTGAGGAAAGAAGCTATCTCCAAAAAAGTGCAAGGTGAAGAAGCAAGTGCTCATGCAGAAGCTGCAGCAAATCATCCAGATCTAGCCAAGATCACTGATGAAGGTGGCTACACTACACAGATTTCAGTGTAGATTAAACAGCCTTCTTTTGGAAGAGGATGCCATCTAGGACTTTCAGAGCTAGAGAGAAGTCAATGCCTGGCTTCAAAGTTTTAAAGGACAGGCAACTTGTTAGGGGCTAATAAGGCAGCAGGTGAGTTCAGGTCGGAGGAAGGAACTGCAGATGTGGTGGAAATAACAAAAGAACTAGAATTAGAAGTGAAGCCTGGCCAGGTGCGGTGGCTCACGCCTGTAATCCTAGCATCGGGAGGTCAAGGAGGGCAGATCACTTGAGGTGAGGAGTTTGAGACCAGCCTGACCAACATGGTAAAACCCCATCTCTACCAAAAAATACAAAAATTAGACAGGTGTGGTACGCCTCTACAGTCCCAGCTACTCAGGAGGCTGTCGTGGAAGAATCACTTGAACCCGGGAAGCAGAGGTTGCAGTGAGCTGAGATCGCACCATTGCACTCCCGCCTGAGTGACAGAGTGAGACCCTGTTTCAAAAAAAAAAAAAAAAAGCCTGATGTGACAATTGCTGCAATCTCATTATCTTGAGTGGATGAGAAGTTGCTTCTTATGGATATGAGCAAAGAAAATGATTTCTTGAGATGGAACCTATTCCTGGTGAAGATGCTATGAATACTACTGAAATAACTAAGCATTTAGAATATGACATACACTCAGGTGATAAAGCAGCAGCAGGGTTTAAGAGAATTGACTCCAATTTTGGAAGTAGTTCTACTACAGGTAAAATACTGTCAAACAGTATTGCACGCTACAGAGAAATCTTTTGTGAAATGAAGAGTCAATCAATACAGCAAACTTAATTGTTAACAAATTGCCACAGCCACCCCAAACTTCAGCAACCACACCCCTACCCTGATCAGTCCACAGCCATTAACATCAAGGCAAGACCCTCTACCAGCAAAAGGATGACAACTCGCTGAAGGCTCAGAGAATCTTTAGCATTTTTTAGTAATAAAGTATTTTAAAATTAAGGTATATACATTAAGTAGACAATGCTATTGCACATTTACTAGACAACAGTATAAACATAACTTTTATGTGTACTGGAAAACCAAAACATTTGTGTAACCCACTCTATTGTGATAATTCACTTTAATGCAGTGGTCTGTAACCAAACCTGCAATATCTGAGGTATGCCTGTACTTTAAATCATCTCCATTACTTATAATACCTAATACAATGTAAATGCTATGTAAATAGGTGTTATACTCGATTTTTAAATTTTTATTATTTTTACTCTTTTGTTTTTCCTTTTCCTGAATATTTTTTGTTCGGGGTTGAATCCATGGATGCAGAACCCGCAGAGGGCCAACTGTATACCTCTCCATTTAATCTGATGTAGTCTCCTTCCAAGTGTTTCCTAGTTCTCAGCATACAGGCCTCCATATATTATATTTATACCTAAGTATTCCTTTAATTTTTTTTTGGTGCTATTCACAAATGGTATTTTTAAGTTTAAAATTCCAATTGTTTATTGCTGGTATATAGGAATATAGTTTTCCTTGTGTATATTGACCTTGTTTCCTGCAACCTTTCTATGACTGTCTTGTAGTTCTAGGAGCTCTTTCCGTGCATCCATTGGTACATTCTGTAAGCTAGTAGTATATGTGAGTAGAGCTAGTTTTAGTTCTTCCTTCCCAGTGTGTATGCTTTTTCTTTTTTGTCTCACTGGACTAGCTAGACATCCAGTTACTGTCCCAACATTAAGTGTGATACTAGCTATAGGCTTTTTTATAGATGGCTTTTATTATTTTACTTGTATATTTTAAGTTCACCCTTCTTCCTTATAAACCTTCCACAAACCCTCATCGTTTCTCACTTGGGCTGTTGTAATAGCTCTTGCCTGTATTAAAATGCTAAAACTCCCATTTATTTCACTTCTATGTATATTATAAATTTTATCTGCCTACTATCCATCCTCTAATTAAAAAAAAAGAAAAAAGTACATGTGTTTATAACAGGTTTTACTTTTTTTCTTAAAATAGAGATTTCTTACTAAATACCATTTTATTTCAATTCTTCACAGATCTGGTTCTTGATCATCTTAATTATCAAGTGTCGGATACAGGGAACAAGAATTGATATTCACTATCATTTAAACTACTACTGTCCCATAGTCAGTGGAGCTTTTTTTAATGTCCAGAAAGAATACTTTCAATCTTTATGAATAGCCTAGGATTTTGCAGTTGAAGGCTCAAATTGTCCTGCTTCAAATTTTTCTTTGAATTTTAAGTAGTCTCTTCTTTTATCGAAATATTTTATCTGTTGAAAAAAAAAAGGATTTGAAATAAGGGCAAGTTATGCAACTTAGATAAGCAAAAGCACAGATTTAAATGTAACACATTATTCAACATAAATTTAAGTGATTTATATTCTAGAATCATTTTCAATTGAGGCATTTGATGAATACGTCTCTGAGGAGAGTGTAGACCAGTGACTTCTAATCCTTTTTGGGTTTTAGACCATGTTGAGAATTTGAATAACTCAGGAACCTTCTCAAGAAATGGACCCATGTGCACACAGGTCAGGCTTGCAGGCAAGTTCAGAGTCCACAGAGAGCTCTCAGGTAGGTCAGAAGGCTTCAAATGTGAACACATTGGACCATTTTTTCTTTCTTCTTTTTTTTTTTTTTGAGACAGAGAGTCTTGCTCTGTCACCCAGGCTGGAGTACAGTGGCGCAATCTCAGCTCACTGCAACCTCCGCCTCCCAGGTTCAAGCTATTCTCTGGCCTCAGCCTCCCAAGTAGCTGCAATTACAGGCACCTGCTACCATGCCCGGCTAATTTTTTTGTATTTTTAGTAGCAATGGGGTTTTGCCATGTTGGCCAGGCTGGTCTCAAACTCCTGACCTCAAGTGATCCACCTGCCTAGGCCTCCCAAAGTGCTGGGATTTATAGGCGTGAGCCACCATGCTGAGCCTGGACCATTTTTCTTACCAACTCTAAATTCATCTTCATTGTCAGACTAGAAAACACTAGTTCTTTTGTTAAAAGCCTTTCTTAGGATTTAATTCTTAAATATTTCAGTGGTGCTTGTAAATAAAAATTAGCTTGGACTAAAAATGTAAAAATCTGCCCTGCCCTGTATCAATCAAGCTGGGATAACAGACACACAAAGTCAGCTGAAAGGAAACATGTCCCCGAGGGCGTACCACAGCCACGGAGTGTGCTAATAGATCCGTTATTTGAGTGACTACTGCTTTCTTATTCATTGAGAAATCTTGTTCTCTAAAATCATCAGCTACCAGAAATTTGCTGTTTGAAGTCTTATCTGTAAGAAGGAAACATCCCACTTTTGTCTAGATCTAAGGCACCCTGACACAGAAGCAGCCTCAATCTCCGACTCAGCTTCAGAATGTCAGATAACATTTCTCAACATGAACATGACACTCAATCTTTTAACTTCAAAGAAGAAAACCCTGGTCCACTTTTCAATCCAGAGCTGATGATGACACCTATGCTTTGTACTGAGGTTGTCAAAACACCATTTCATTTAAATTTTACCTAAACTCCATTCTTCCCCTAAACTTCTAACCACTCTCTTTTTCTTTGTTGGTGAGATGCCCACAGTTCCTCCGGTGTGTGGTCTTCCTGGTTATAAGCATTCACAAATCAGACTACAGATTCATCCCTGATGGTCTCCGGCTGATTGGGCTAGGATGGATGTTATATAAAGGATACCAAAGGAAGAAGTGGACAATGCCCTTAACATTTTTGTGACAAATTAATAGATGTTTGCATCTCCTGTCACATCTCCAACTGCCTAAGACAACACCATTTAGAGGTTGTACTGACACTGCAGTCCCAACTTGTCCAGAACTTTGCTCCTCTCCAAACATGTTTCTCCTCTAATACCTATTTCAATGAACACATCACATCCACCTGGACACTTAGATCTCTTTTCTCCTCTTCACTGCCCCAGCGCAAACCCTCATCATTTCTCACTTGGGTTGTTGTAACAGCTCTTTCACTGGCTTCTCTATTTCCAGGCTCAACCATCCTTAATCCACCTGTCCCAGGCTGCCAGAGTATAATCTTTCTGAAACCCAAATTTGATCAGGTCACTTGCTTATTTGAAGATCTTTCAAGGTATTCATATTGCCTTTAAGGTTTGTAAGACAAACAAGGCCACTGATGGCTTCATCCCAGGACACATGTCCATCCTCTCTGAATTTACCAGCAGTCACTGAACTGTTTGTCCTACAGAACTACCCCATGCTCATTTCCTGTGCATCTTGATTCCATGCCTTTGCATATTATCACATTCTGCCTGGAAAGCTCCCCTTCCTAGCCCTCACCTTCTCTTTCAAACAGCCTAAGACCCTCAACACATGGTCCTTTCTCTAAAAGGCTAATGAATCAAGAAGGATTCATTGAAAAATACTGTGTACACATAAGCGAGTGGTCTCTAAACCACTGAATAAGACCCAGGACAGTAGTGTGAATGCCAAAATACTGGGATCTCTGAGACATTTCAAAGTTTTATAGAAAAAAAGACAATATGTGAATTTGATATGAAGATCACAGATCTTGGATATTTGGTTGCTCTGTTTGTGGAACTTTGTTAGATGATGCTAGAATGATAGGCCTGATCCCTGCTCCTAATTTAGGAATAGGAGACTTTTTTTTTTTTTTGAGACAGAGTCTCACTCTGTCACCCAAGCTGGAGTGCAGTGGCGTGATCTCAACTCATTGCAACCTCTGCCTACCGGGTTCCAGTGATTCTCCTGCCTCAGCCTCCCAAGTAGCTGGGACTACAGGCACGCACTACCATGCCGGGCTAATTTTTGCATTTTTAGTAGAGACAGGGTTTTGCCATGTTGGCCAGGCTGGTCTCGAACTCCTCACCTCAGGTGATCACCTGCCTTGGGAGTGGTGGCTCACGCCTGTAATCCCAGAAGACTTTCAATAGGACCATTATACAAGTCACACTGAGGAATGCTATAAAACAGACATGTGAGTACTAGAGAGAACTAATTTGTTTTTGTAACAGCTAGCATATCAGTTGTATGGAATATTTATTTTGTAATAAGCATGTATTTTTGGTGTTTTGGGATAGAATTATTCATTCTAAATCCCAATTTGGTGGTACTATTTTTATCTTTATTTCGTGGCTGTAACATCAGCTAAGTAAAAGATCCAAATTTTGAAATCATAGACATTCAAATCCTGTCTCTACTACTTTACTGGTTGGCTGGTCTAAGACATTATTTTACCTTTTTGAGCCTTAGTTCCTATTGTATAAAACAGATCCAACAGTACCTCGGAAGACTGAATGAAAATTAAAGGCAACAAAAACAAAGCGTCTCATTCAGAATGCACTCAAAAGATATTTCCATTTTCTTGCCCTCCCGTATGCCTCCCCACCCTTACGCACACATATCTCTGGAAAAACTTTTCAGCTTTTATTCTATGGCAGTTGGGTAGGACTTTGACAAGGTAATACTTGAAAAGAGAGCACAGGTGAACAGCGAGCGAAGAATCGATAGTGAAGGGCAGGCTGAGAAATACCTCAGTTACGCACTAAGAAAGAACAGTGTTGCAGAAGAACAAGGGTGTAAATGGGAAACGGGCTATCGCTGTCAAATGCTGCAGAAGTCAATGGGAATAATTTACTATATTACCTGCTTCCCTTCTTCGTTACAGTCGTCTACAACTTCGCAGGTCACCATCTGATAGTTAGGCTTTGTGTCCCCACCCAAATCTCATCTTGAATTGTAATCCCCATAATCGCCACGTGTCAAGGGAGAGACCAGGTGAAGGTTGAATCACCGGGTAGTTTCTCCCATGCTGTTCTCGTGAAAGTGAGTGAGTTCTCATAAGATCACGTGGTTTTACAAGTGGCTCTTCCCCCTTTGTTTGGCACTTCTCCTTCCTGCCGCCTTGTGAAGAAGGTGCCTGGCTTCCCCTTCACCTTCCGCCATGATTCTAAGTGTCCTGAGGCCTCCCCAGCTATGCTGAACTGTGAGTCAATTAAACCTCTTTCCTTTATAAATTAACCAGTGTCAGGCAGTTCTTTCTAGCAGTATGAAAACGAACTAATACACCATCATTTTTTCCAACAATACTCAGGTCACAACTCGTGGGTAATTTCAATGTCCGCATACTGATCTTTTCAATACCATGGCCTCTCAGTTCCTTGACCTCTTCAATGATCTCATCCTCCAACCTACCTTACTCCCAGGATCAAAGCTTATATCTTGTCCTCATAACAAATACAACTCTTCCATAATTCCAGTTGTGAGAATCCCATTCTCCAACCCCTACCTCTGAACATTCCCTCTTGGATTTAATGCCAACAGCCCATCAGTCCCACCGCCTTTCCACTGATTGTCATCCCTCTCATGGCCTCATTTCCCTCCTTACTCTTAAACCCAAAGCTCTCCAATGGCTTTCTGTATTACTAAGAGTAAAAGCACCAACCATGAATGGGCACAGTGGCTCACATCTATAATCCCAGCACTTTGGGAGGCTGAGATGGGCAGATCGCTTGAGTCCAGGAGTTCAAGACCAGCCTGGGCAACATGGCAAAGATCACACCACTGCACTCCAGCCTGGGCAACAGAGTGAGACCTCTCTCAAAAAAAAAAAGAAAAAAATTAAAAAGTACCTCCCTGGCCTCCCATCTCTTGGCTCTAACTTTTGCTATTCTTCCTGTCCCTTAAACACATTTTTTTTTTAAAACAAAACAAAACAAAAAAATCAGAGTCTTGCTGTGTTGCCCAGGCTGGAGAGCAGTGGCATGATCTCAGTTTACTGCAACCTCCACCTCCCAGGTTCAAGCAATTCTCCTGCCTCAGCCTCCCAAATAGCTGGGATTACAGGCGCCTACCATCACACCCAGCTACTTTTTGTATTTTTAGTAGAGATTGGGTTTTGCCATGTTAGCCAGGCTGGTCTCAAATCCTGACCCCAGGTGATCTGCCCGCCTCGGTCTCCCAAAGTGCTGGGATTATAGGCATGAGCCTCTGCGGCTGGCCCATCAGTGCAGGTTTTTGGCTGTTTCATTCTCTCTGCCTGGAATCCTCTTCACCAGGTATCTGCCTATCTGTTCCCTAACTTTTTCCTAACTTTGTAAAAATAGTTTCTGTATAAATAAAACCTTTCCTGACCATCCTACTTAAACCTGTACCCTTGTTTGATTTTTCATCCTATCACTTATCACCATATAACATTCTTTTAATTCTACTACTTGTCTCTCTCCCCATACTAGAATGTATGCTACAAGAAGGCTGAGCACTCTATTTTTCCTTGCTGTATTTTCCTATGGCATATGGGAGGTGCTCAATGTATTTGTGGAATGACTAAATGAACAGGATATAGACCAAAAAAAACATGACAGTAGAGCTGAAGGAGGGCCATCATCTATATTTAGGAGATTTTTTTCGATATCATTTCATTAAAATGGACAAGCTATGTGTTCTTGAACTTTTCTTTAATAAATACTCTTCTTATAAAACATGTGAATGTGTTACTTTTCTTGTCAGAAGGGGAACACTGAGTCTCCACTCTAGATCCATTAACTATAATACTCCTTCCCTGGACAAGACAAGTACTTGAACTGATGATGAACACAGTCATTCCTCTCCTTCACCCCCTGGCAGCAAGACAAGCTGTGGAGAGCTTGCACTCAGCTCTGCAGTTCTACGGGTGAGTTTTATAGGTACAGACCCCATGTGGGGGTGCTGTGGTGGCTTCATGCTGCCTGCAACTGGACAGGTGGGATTATGGCCACTACTGGGTCTCTGTCCAGATTCCCTCTGCAGACCCATGTACCTACTCCCTGCTGCGCTGGGCAGTGGCTGCTAACACCAGATGGCTGCCCCCTTCTCCAGAGACCTGCCCCTCAGCCAACGCCAATGACTGGCAGGCACAAAAGTCATTAATTATGGTGCAATTCACACTCCAGAGTTTCCAGAAGGATCAGACTGAAGCTGGACAGCAGCTGAGCTCACAGCCCTGACTTATCTAGTCTCCCTCCCGAGAACACTCCAATAATTCAGTCAAGGTTGACATCCAGGGCCCGGGTCCTAAGTTGATGCTGGTGTCTTTCACTGAAGCTGGAAGCACAGGAGGAGGCCTACTGGGTGCATGATTCGGAAGAGCTCACTCTTGTATATGCAGACGTCAAGGTTGGTCCTCATGCATCTCCAACTGGCAGCTAACGGGTGGCTGGAAAGGCAGTTCTGGAGCTGGAGAAAGGGCCAGGCTGGAGACGCACCTTTGGGCACTGTATGGCCTGAAGGCTCATGCACCTCCCAAATTCCCATGTTGAAGCCTTAACCTCAATGTGATGGCATTTGAAGGTGGGGCCTATAGGAGGTGATTAGGTTTAGATGAGGTCATGAGGATGGGCCCTGCTAACCTGATGGGATTAATGTCCTTGTAAGAAGAGGAAGAGCCGGGTGCAGTGGCTCACGCCTGTAATCCCAGCACTTTTCGAGGCCGAGGTGGGTAAGAGGTCAGGAGTTCAAGACCAGCCTGGCCAAGATGGTGAAACCCCACCTCTACTAAAACTACAAAAATTAACTGGGTGTGGTGGCGGACACCTATAATCCCAGCTACTCAGGAGGCTGAGGCAGGAGAATTGCTTGAACCCGGGTGGCAGAGGTTGCAGTGAGCTGAGATCACGCCACTGTACTCCAGCCTGGGCGACACAGTGAGACTCTGTCTTAAAAAAAAAAAAAGAGGAAGAGACTGGACCTCTTTCTCTCTCTCTCTGCTGAGTGAGAACACAGCAAGAAGGTGGCTGTCTACAAGCCAAGAGGAGGGCCCTCATTAGAAACTGACCATGCTGGCATCCTGATCTCAGACCTCAAGCCTCCAAAACTGTGAGAAATAAATTTCTTTAAGGTATTTGGTTATGACAGCCTGGGCTAACATAGGCATCAACACATAAGCTGGGACTTCAAGCCATGGCTGTAAACAGGATTGCCTTGGACAAGTGAGTAGCAGAGAAAGGAGCTCTAATGAACACGGGCATTTAACACACTCATAGGAAGGCATTCCAAAGAGTGGTGGCTGCTAGACATGAAGAAACTGGGTGAGAGAACTGTAAAGGGACCCAAGGAGACAGGGCTTTTGTATTTAAGTAGACTTGAATTATAACTCAGTTTCTAGAACAACATGAGACTTGTGCAAGCTATTTTCACAGATCCTGTTCTTGCACAGTAGGCACAGGGAGAAGTATGTGGGGTCTGGCATCAGACTACTGAGTTCAAATGCAGGCTCTGTAACTACAAGTGACTTCATGTCAATGTGCCCTTACCTATAAAACTGCTAAGAGAGTTCCATGAAGGATAAAGAACATAGATGACACATTTCAAGTGTGTGTAGACTGTAGAGAGGATGTACTCAATTTATGTTAGCAGTAACCATGATGCAGTGACCCGGAGAGAGGTTGGGGCCTCAGGGGATGGCACCCAGTCTGCTTGAGTGGGAGAGATGTACCATCAAGAACCAAACGGCTGGCTGTAAAAACCCTTTCTGACACACAGACTGGAAGCCGCCCTGGAAGCGTGGGAGTGGGAGCCATGAGGCTGGAGAAAAAGCAGTGGGTTTCAGGAGAGAGAGGATAAAAGTGCGATCGAAGGGGAACTCCAGCTTAAACCTGGAGTTGCTCTCAATGCATCTGTCTAATGGGAAGACTACAGAGGTACAACATTTTCTGCTGGAATCATCTAATTCAATCACACAGTCCCACACTGATCAGTTTTCGGTTTACATGTCAAGTTATGTATTTTGTCTTCATAATAATCCCATGCGATAGGCTGTATCAGGCTGGTTTTACAGATGAAGAGTTCATCTAAAGCAATGTCTGGCCAGATGTGGTGACTCAACACCTGTTAATCCCAGTGCTTTGGGAGGTCACGGTGGGAAGATCACTTGGGCCCAGGAGTTTGACACCAGCCTGGGCAATATACTAAGATCCTGTCTTTACAAAATATTTTAAAAAATCAGCCAGGTGGCCAGGTGCGGTGGCTCATGCCTGTAATCCCAGCACTTTGGGAGGCCCAGGCGGGCGGATCACAAGGTCAGGAGATCGAGACCATGGTGAAACCCCATCTCTACTAAAAATACAAAAAATTAGCCGGGCGAGGTGGCAGGCGCCTGTAGTCCCAGCTACTCAGGAGGCTGAGGCAGGAGAAGGGCATGAACCCGGGAGGCG
The DNA here is from genome assembly GCF_003255815.1 of Theropithecus gelada. Lineage (NCBI taxonomy): Eukaryota > Metazoa > Chordata > Mammalia > Primates > Cercopithecidae > Theropithecus > Theropithecus gelada. The sequence continues at coordinate 208,188,182 of NC_037668.1, read as the reverse complement.
GAGCTTGCAGTGAGCCGAGATCACGCCACTGCACTCCAGCCTGGGCGACAGAGCGAGACTCCGTCTCCAAAAAAAAAAAAAAAAAAAAAATCAGCCAGGCGTGGTGGCAGATGCCTATAGTGACAGCTTCTCAGGAGGCTTAGGCGGGAGGACTGTTTGAGGCCAGGAGGTCAAGGCTGCAGTGAGCTATGATCACACCACTGCACTCAAGCCAGGGTGACAGATTGAGAACCTGTCTCTGAAAATTAAAGAAAGAAAAATAAAGTAATTTCTGTTCACTGTGTTCATCCCCAGCTCAGCCACCAATACGACCCCTCCCTGCAACACAGCCGCCTTGTGGCCTCCTTCAAAGCCTCTTAAAGGTTTGAGGTAAGAGAAGGTAAAACCCCTAAAACCACCCCAACTCTAAAATTATCTGTTTTCCAACTACATGGTATATTTTGGAGCAGCATAAGATAGTGAAAAAGCACACACAAATCCAAGTTCAAATCCCACATCAGCCAGTTAGGATTGCCTTAAAATTACAGTTCTACCAATCACTGAGTAATAACAAGCGAGTCACTTCAATGCTCTGAGCTTCAGTTGCCTCCTCTGGAGACAGAGAATAACAACGTCTTGCTCTGTGGCTCACGCTGGAATGCAGTGGTGTGATCTTGGCTCACTGCAACCTCCACCTCCCGCGTCCCGGTTCTAGCAATTCTCCTGCCTCAGACTCCTGAGTAGCCGGTATTAGAGGCACATACCACCACGCCCAGCTATTCTTTTTGTCTTTGTATTTTCAGTAGAGATGGGGTTTCACTATGTTGGCCAGGCTGGTCTTGAACTCCTGACCTCATGATCTGCCCGCCTCAGCCTCCCAGAGTGCTGGGATTACAGGTGTGAGCCTCCACACCCAGCCAACAGCACCTATCTTAACAGGTATTGGTGAAGATGAAAATGTCAAGCACTTAGCACACACGGCCACTTACTAACCTCAGTAATAGTCCCCTTTCCAATCCCTCCTTCTACTAAGGGCAGGGAATACAGCGCTTGAATGCCTGTCAGGGAGACAGAATCTACCATAAGAACCTTTTTTTTCTTCTACTTACCAAACTCCTTTCTTTGTATTTTGGGTATATGATGACTTAAAGAATTTTGGGTGAGCAACTGGGAATGTTTTATTTCTGCTAGTAGCTCTAGGCCAATTAATTTTGCCAACTCCTGCCCAAGATTAAATACTACCCCTTCAGAAGATCCTGGAAAAGTCCACCCGTGAAATGAACTGGAATTTTTTGGTTATTGTTCATACGTTTGTTGTGTTTTTCAATGCTCTTTAATGTGTCAGCTGACATTCTCCAAAGATCTACCTGATGTACATGCATCAAATAAGGCTAGATTACCAGGCAAGGTTTTCTCTGTGCCTCAAAGACACTGTTAATTGACATGCCTCAGAGAGTGCTTCATGTCAGCCTACCACTCACAGTATAAGCTCGATGTATCTTAACAGGGAAGATAAACACATCTGTGACTTACCCACTGTTGGGGACAACTTGATTCGAAAGAGCTTCTTAACTTCTTGCATTGAGAAGCATCCTCTAAGTTCTCATCTAAACACTTCCAGTACTCATCCCGGGCCCCCCAGCAGACCTGTCTTTCCTTCATAGATGGCGCTGCCATTCCTACTGGGATGAAGCTGTTGGCCAAAATAACATTTGAGATTAACAACGAACTTTGTAATCTGAAGAGAAGGTAAGGAAAGAGGAAAACTGTCAATCTCCTCTTCCTTTAAAACTAAAACAAAAAACAAAAAAACCATGCTTCGGGATTTTGATGATGCAACTGAACCCAATCAGTTCTCGGTGGCAGCATAAGACCACTCGCTCTTGACGCTTATCTCACACTGTGTGATTTGATCCCTGCTGGGGCGGCAGCGTGGGCTACGAAAGCCTGGCTGAGAACTGTGGCTCTGTCCCAGTCGCTTAGGGCAGTTCATTTATTCTCTCCGAGGCCGTTTCCCACCAGTAAAGCGGGAACAGCAGTGCCTAGTTTACAGGGTTACTGTTCGAACCTAAGCGCTGTAGAAACAGGTGTGCAGGGGCCACAATCACCAAGCAGGCGACTGGAGTGCCACCCCGTTTTGCACAAGAGGAACCCGCGGCTCGGGGACAGCAAGGGATCTCCCGGGCCCATACTCCACGCGCGCCTCACCCGGACCCCTCAGCGAGCCGACCTCTCTGCCCGCCCACGTCTGGCTTCCTTCCGATGTCGACGAGAGGAAAGGGTCACGCAGGCCACCAACCGGCGGTGGAGGGCGCGGTGCCGAGTCCTGCCACTGCAGGGTCGCCCCGCTGGCTCGAGCTCCAGAAGAGTAGATCTCCCCAACCGCAGAAAGCAATTCACTCGGCGAAATCGCGGACTCTTTTGACCCTTCCGGGCTACCATTTACTTTCCAAAGAGGGGCGGGTCTTCCTGTTTCGCTTTTATCTGTAGGACTGACTTCCGGCCTTCAAGGGCAAGAGGGGTATATACGTGAATATCGTCGCGCAGCGTGTCCCGGAGGCTTAATGGGCTAACTCCGCGGGATAAGGCGAGCCAAGGGGTTTGTATGGAAGTTTGCACCTGAGAATGCGAGAACTGGACGGAGTGTTGCAGAACCGCAATACGTTCTCGTTTTGTTTTGTTTTTGATACAGGGTCTCGCTCTTCCGCCCAGTCTTGAGTGCAGTGGTGAGAACACGGTTTACTGCAGCCTCAAAATCCTGGACCCAAAAGATCCTCCCACCTCAGCCTGCCTCCCAGGTAGCTGGGACGACAGGAGCACAACACCATCGCTTCTTGGATTAAAAGAAAAGGATGAAACGGGCCTCAGAAAGAGGCGGTGACGTCCCAGAACCCATGGCGGGGGAGTTGGGAAAATAAATATTTGTATTGTTACCTCCCTTGTGGCTTTTTTTAACCCCGAAACAGCAAGGTATTTTTAAAAGGGATGAAGAGAGTTGCTTCAAATGTTTTGAGATGTTGTTATTTTTAATACGTGAGTTAATGTCTTAGAAACAAAATGAACAAGAAAAAAAAATTTTAGAAAATATGCGTTAATATCTCAGCAGAATCTTTATTAAAAAGGATGTTTATAGTCAGTCATCTGGCACCCCGTTCTCTTAATAGATTCCATCTGTTCCACCATCTAGTTCTAAAACATTTATATAAGATAAGCAATTTACGATTTTGCACTCAGTGCAGTTTGAGCCATTCCAAATTCAATATATGCAGACTTCAGGGTGGCGATGTGATGACAAGTAGCACCAAATATGTGTTCTGCAATATAGAAAGTATTTCCCCCATAGTTAATGCACTCTAATAGCGGAGTTACTTTAGCTTTACCAGAGCCACCCCCTTCTTTTACATCATGTCTATTGACGTCGGTTTACATATAGATGTCTTTTAAATATGACTGATGGGATATAAAAGGAATGAAAGGCAAGAGTCTTAGATGACTTCTGAGTCTAAAAAGGAAATGTGTTTTAAATTTAAAATTTATATGTACCTAATGAAAAATACATATGAAACAAAGTGAAGAAAAAAAATTAAAAAAAAAAAAAAAAAAAAAAAAATGCCTGGTCATACTGGGTAATTTTAACAGGCCTTTCTCACTAATTGTTAAGACTAGCAAGAGAAAAATTAAGAATATAGGAAACGTGAATAACATGATGTACAAATGACGCAATTAATATATACAGAACAACACGAGCAAAATCAGAATGTACAGTTTTTTGAAAGCAGACATATCACCACAGTCAACCACATACTTAGTTATAAAGCAACTCAACAAATTTTGAAAATTGAAATAATTTTCGTTTTTTACTACAGTGCATTTAAGATAGAAATCAATAAAGAACTGTAAAAAGTCAAATAACAGAGACAGAGTCGATGGTATTGAGAAAATACTTTGAACTGAACCATAAAATACAATAGCAACACCTGTGGGATGAAACTAAAGCAGCACTTAGAGGGACATTTATAGCCATAATTAAGTATATTAGAAGAATCTGAAAAGTCTTGAGCTGAAAATCCCTTTTCAAGACGTTAGTAAAAGGACAGCAAAATAAGACAGAAAATAGAAGGACAGAAATAACGTTAAGAGCAGAAATTAATGAAATGGAAAATAAAAGCAGTGGTGTACCAGAGCCAGCCTGTACTGGCATGGGAGAGCCAATTGTGCACACCTCTTGGCAACTCCATGATCAACAACATCAAATAAGTAGCTTGAAGTCACCTGTGATGGGACTGTTTACACTATGGAAATCAACAAACAAGCCAGGATTTTGTTTTATATTTGGAGCTAATTCACCAGCACACCACAGCATAGAATAGGTTGAAAGAAACCAAAAGCTGATTTATTTGGAAAAAAACTAATTAAAATTGGCAAACATCTAATAGCTATAAAAGGAGGGATGTCAACAATCTTTATCAAGAATGGAAACTAGAAATACTATAGACATCAAAAAAGTTAGATAAGCTTGTAAACAATTTAGTGCAAATAAGATTTAGATGACTGTACAGATTTCAAGAAAAACAACTGACTCAAAAGTAGAGAAACCATTAAGTAATTTGAATGAGAGTGAAGAATCTTCATACACACAAATCCTAGGTACATGGCTCCACCAGTAAGTTCCTAAAAGCTTTGAAATAATTCCATTCTTACTGAATAAGGCTACCATAACTTTTGTACTAATTGTAAAATCCCCAAACCTCTGAAACACCAAACACTTTGGAACTCCTTTGATGAAAAATACGTCTTAAAGTAACATGAGACTCTTTATAGTTGTTATTAACGTTACCACTTAGGTGACGGCATATGTTTTTCTGTAGAAATATTAATGTATTTCATTATGGGTACTGTCCCAGTTCTTGCTGAGAATATTATACAATATATGTTGTATGTTTCAAACTAGCTTTCTAATATTTAAAATAGTCTATATTTCAAACATCTGGCTCCAGGGATTTCAGATAAGTTATGTGGACCTATATGAGAAAAAATCTTTATGACGTAGGTTAAGAGGAATTTTTAGGCATAAAGGAAAAGCTCAGTAATTATCAAATGATGTGGCCGGGCGCAGTGGCTCACGCCTGTAGTCCCAGCACTATGGGAGGCTGAGGCAGGCAGATCATTAGGTCAGGGGTTCGAGACCAGCCTGGCCAACATGGTGAAACCCCGTCTCTAATAAAGACATAAAAAATTAGCCGGACATGGTGGTGTGTGCCTGTAATCCCGGCTACTCAGGAGGCTGATGCAGGAGAATTGCTTGAACTCAGGAGGCACAGGTTGCAGTGAGTCGAGATCATGCCATTGCACTCCAGCCTGGGCGACAGGGCAAGACTCTGTCTCAAAAAAAAAAAAAAAAAAAAGATGTATTACATACATAAAAATATTGGGCTACATAAAAGTAATGGACTTTTATTTACCAAACAATACCATGAAGTGAGTGAAAAAGAATTAGTACCCAGAATATGCAAATAACACAAATCAATAAGAAATAGACTTGCCCATTTTGAAAATGGGCAAAAAGCTTAAACAGGCACAGCACCAAATGCAAATGACTAACATATGAAAGAACCAACATTCTCATTAGTAACTATAGAAAGAAACATGAAGATAACAATGCAGTACTATTAGACACACACCAGATCAAAAAAAAAATGTAAAGTCTGACAGAAACAAGTTTTAAGGAAGAAGCAATGAATATCCTCATACACTATGGTAGCATAAATTGATACAATCAGGGAAAACAGTGTGGCATTATCTAGTAAGATTGAAGATACACATTCACTGTGACTCAGCAACTCTACAGAATTTCCTGTACATGTGCATTTTTGCTGAAACCATTATAAAACCCAAACTTGTATCAACAATAGAATGGATAAATTATGGTAATCGTACTGTGAAATGCAATAGAGCAACAAAGAGAAACAAACGATTATCTACAATAACATGGTGAATTGCCATACTGAGACAACCAAGGAATACAGAATGTTTCCACTTACATAAAGTTCAAAAACGGGCAGAACTCTACTATATTGTTTAAAATACAGTCATAAGTAGTAAAACTATAAAGAAAAGCTAAGACATGGTTATCACAAATGTTCCTCTCCAGGGTGAGAAAGGAGACATGATCAGGGAGGGGCACATGGGATGGGGGGCTCCTGTTTTATATACGGACCTGAGTGTTCGCTTTATAATTATTCTTGAAATAAACTGTACATATATGTTTTATTCACTTTTCCATAGGAATGTATATCTCACAATTTCTAAACAAATAAAATGAGTCATTGACCTGAGAAAGGTCATCTTTAATAAATTTGATTTATAGAAAGGTAAAAATAGTGGTCATACAGAACATTTGTAGTGTGGTTACTAAATTTTTAATGAATTTAGTATCTTAAGTGCTCTTCGAGGTCAAAAGTTAGTGGTCTCTAGTGCTAAATGCCACTGTGCACCCAAGCAATTCCTACTGGTCTGTGGTAAGCCTAAGGGATAGACAAGAAACATATTACCAGGGAGATGCAGTGAGGTGCAATAACATCCCCCACCTTACCTCTGAAGAAGTCTGTAGTTCACCAATTGGGAAATGCTGGTTTCACTAACAAAGCAAAAACAAACTAGAGGAGAGGAATTTTGAGGTGTTGATAAGAAAAAGAAAACTAACACAGGATAACAATCGCAAAGACCATTTCACCTTATAAAATCTTAAAGATTAAAATGGAAGAATGTGGGTGCCATAAAATGATTTCAAGTGTGCTGTTTTGACACAAAGAGGGTGTAATCACCCAGCCTATGTTTGGAGGAGAGAGGAGGCGAGGAGGAGTCAGTGTGAAGAGGTGGAAGACGTGTTGTGCTGGGTTGCCATCCAGAGGAAATTTCGAGTGGGTGCTCTCTAGTCGGAACGAAGTAGATCCCCAAACCACTGGTGGGCAGGGCCAGACAGACCCAGTCGCACTGAAAATGTATGTGTTGTTTTTCTGTTGCTGCCCACAGACTTTTATTTATAATCTGTACTGTTACAAAGCAGTTATCACAGACACCCACTCACGGACACAAACCGGAGAACGATTCCCTTGACTTCAGTGTTGCTACAGCGATCTTCTGAATTTCTTCTAGCTTTCTGTGCTGTCTCCTTGCCTTCCCCAACCCCCTTAACTATAGGTATGCGCCAAGATGCTGTCCCTTCATTTCTTTCTCTCGTCTCCTCTCTCTCTCTCTCTCTCTCTCTCTCTCTCTCTGCATTGTTTTAGTTGCTGAGTCGATTCACTCTGATAGTTTCGGTTAGCACTTCTCTCACAAAGACTTGCAAGACTATGTTTTGGTCCTTAACAGAACCTTTGTGACAGTTTTCTTATTCCACATCCCTACTGGATAGCTTCACTTATCTTTCCATCCTTCCAAGACGTTCAGAACTGGACTCGGTATTTTCTCTCTAGAAGCGCTGCTCTTCTTAAGCTGTTCCTTTTCATCAGTTCCACAGGTCCTTTGTCTTCCCGCTAGAAGCCTTCCAATTCTCTCTTGGGCTCCCTGCTCCGTATTTACACAGCCAATTCATTTCACAGCATTACGCATCTGTGCCAGCCGCCATGCTAGGCCTCGGGGATAAAGACAAGTAATAGGCCCGTGGCTCACGCCTGTAATCCCAGCACTTTGGGAGGCCGAGGCGGGCGGATCACGAGGTCAGGAGATGGAGACCATCCTGGCTAACAAGGTGAAACCCCGTCTCTACTAAAAATACAAAAACTTAGCCAGGCGTGGTGGCGGACGCCTGTAATCCCAGTTACTCCGGAGGCTGAGGCAGGAGAATCGCTTGAACCCGGGAGGGGGAGCTTGCAGTGAGCCGAGATTGCACCACTGCACTCCAGCCTGGGCGACAGAGCGAGGAAAAAAAAAAAAAAAAAAAGACAAATAAGGTAGGTCTCAGCCTTCGAGAAGCTCAGTCTAGTGGAGGACATGGACCATATTATCCTCTAGTAAAGGGCAGTGAGAACTATGATAGAGACAGGCACCCAATGCAATGGGTGTCCAGAACAGGAGTTTGCCCAGAGAACTCAAAAAGGGGAACACAGGCGGTGTTAGAAACAGCACAGTGGAGTGGACAAGAGTATTGTGTTCAGAGGCAGACTAGGCTTGCATTCTATCTCCTCCAGTATCAAGCTGTGCAATCTTGGTCAGCTTACTGAATCTTTATATACATTGGTTTCCTCAACTGAAAATGTGGATGGTAATATAGACCTTAGGTTTCTAGTGAAAGTTAAATGAAACAAGCCATGCAAAGCACTTAGAACAGTGTCTAGCACATTCAAAAATTTCATTAATTCAACACACACACACACACACACACACACACACACACACATATATATAGGGAGAGAGAGAGAGGGAAGGAGAGCACTTACTATGTGCTGTTTTAGGGGCTTGGGTGACATCAGAGAACATATAGATAAAAATTCCTACCCTCATGGAATGTGCATTTTAACAGGGAGACAATAAGCAAAAAACATAAAAAATAAAGTATATGTAGTATGTTAGGTAAGTGTTACAGGAAAAAGAAGAAAATGTTAATTATTAATATTACTGTATTATAGAGGTCACTTCATCTTAGACTTAAAGGAAGAGAAACCTTATAAACAGAATGATGTTTCATCTCATCTAAGATGCATTCATCATAAGTTGCACCATTATTATTATTTTTCTTTTTGAGACAGAGTCTCACTTTGTCCCCCAGGCTGGAGTGCAGTGGCCCGATCTTGCTTGGCTCACTGCAACCTCTGGGAGCAGGTTCAAGTGATTCTCCTGCCTCAGCCTCCCGAGCAGCTGGGACTACAAGCACATACCACCATGCCCGGCTAATTTTTTGTATTTTTAGTAGAGACGGGGTTTCACCGTGTTAGCCAGGATGGTCTCCATCTCCTGACCTTGTCTTGTGATCCGCCTGCCTCGGCCTCCCAAAGTGCTGGGATTACAGGCGTGAGTCACCGTGCCCGGCCTGCACCATTATTTTATATAACACCAAGAAAAGAAAAAAACATTGCCAATTGAGTATAACACAATGCTTTTTATTACCGAGGATTTTTCTTTTTGTTTTTGAAACAGAGTCTTGCTCTGTTGCCCAGGCTGGAGTGCAGTGGCATGATCTTGGCTCACTACAACCTCCACCTCCCGGATTCAAGCTATTCTTGTGCCTCAGCCTCCCAGGTAGCTGGGATTATAGGCGCCCACTTACCACACCCAGCGAATTTTTGTATTTTTAGTAGAGATGGGGTTTCTCCATGTTGGCCAGGCTGGTCTCGAACTCCTGACCTCAAGTGATCCACCTGCCTCAGCTTCCCAAAATGCTGGGATTACAGACGTGAGGCACCATGCCCAGTCCTACCTAGGATTTTTATCTTAAACATTAAAACCTATTTAGATATATTTAGGCATGGATTATTTTCATCATATTATACTTTTAAATACATTAAAATGAACACAAAAGCAGAAATTGATTAAGGTATTCCTAAAACTTCTTTATATTTAGTCCTCTAAATCACTTTTTGATTGAGTCACAAATGTATTCCCTTCCCTTCAGGCAAAGCAAGCAGTAATATGAATGTCCAGAGACAGGGCAGAACCGGTCTCTTGAGAACAGTGAACAGCTTACTATCCCTGGAACATAGGATGCTGCATGGGGGTTTGTGGGAAAGAGGTGAGGAGGTCTCTCTATCATTAGAGCCTACTGTTCCTTGATTAAAAACAACTCTCAACTTTTTTCTTCTTAATTAATTCACATCATTCACGTATTCGACAGACACTTATTCAGTCCCTACCACCAATATGGGGCCACATGGTGGTGCAGACACAGTCCTGGCCCCCAAGTTGCTTTCAAGCTGCCCATAGCTGGGTCCTTGTATAACAGATCCTGATTCTTCTTGGCCTGAGACTCCATATTCTTTCCCTTGCATCCATCCTTGCCCAACTCTGCTGGGCAAGTCTCACACAAGTGCCACTTTCATCACGTTGCTCTGATCCATCCTCAGGCACAAATGATGAACAGCTATTTGATTTCTCAGCCTGACATTAGGGGTCTCTAGTCGCTGCAGGGTGACTCCAGCCTTCCATAGCCTGCTGATTATTCCCTGCTCCTTGGGTCAGGCCCCCTCTTGGCCGGTGCACCCCCCCACTCATTCCCACATCTATGCTGGTTCTTACCTCTGCTCTCACCTTTGATGCGCTTCTCCTACCCGCTCAGCAACTAAATCTCATGCACTGGCCCATATCCTTCCAGAAGCCTTCAATGACAGGAGAGCCTTTTCCTGATGGCTTTTGTACTCCTAGCCAGTATAACGTGTTCTGTAATGAGCCCTCTCCACAGCTAGGCATGGTGGCTCACGCCTGTAATCCCAGCACTTTGGGAGGCCGAGGCAGGTGGATCATTTGAGGTCAGGATTTCGAGACCAGCCTGGCCAACATGGTGAAACCCTGTCTCTACTAAAAAATACAAAAAATTAACTGGGTATAGTGGTGCACACCTGTAATCTCAGCTACTCGAGAGGCTGAGGCATGAGAATCGTTTGAACCCGGGAGGTGGAGGTTGCAGTGAGCCGAGATTGCACCACTGCACTCCAGCCTGGGTGACAGAGCAAGACTTTGTCTCAAAAAAATAAAAATAAATAAATAAATAAATACAAATTAACCCTCTCAATTTATTTCATGGTCTATTTGATGTGAAACCCCTGCCCTCAGTTCTGCGTAGAGAAGGGGTTTGGTAATTTCCCATTTATTCCTTATAGTACATAATACCTTGTCGCTACATATGGAAAACACCTAAGACACAGCTGTCATTTGCATGAAGAATACACAGTGAAAAGAGAAATTGGACTGCTTCATACATAATATCTCTCATTTGACACAAAAAGGTTTATGGAGTGAGTGTCTTATGCACTATGTCTGACGTTCGGGGAAGCATAGCTCAATGAAATGCAATCTTTGCCTTTGATTTGTTCATAGTCTAGTGGGGAAGTCAGATATGAAAACCTAAAGTCACAATGTAGTAAAAACTAATACTGAGCTATGGGCCAAGGATCGTGAGCATGGAGGATGGGGTAGCACATCCTTTCTGGGAGAATCAGAGGGGTCTTCACTGAGCAAGTGAACTTGGAAGCTACATTGAAGAAAGAGTGAATGTTTCCCAGATAGGAAGGGAAAAGGAGGCATTTGAAGCAGAGATAAGTGCAAAGGCCTGAGAACCTAAAAGAACTTAGTGCCTTAGTGTTCTCAGCCTCACTGAGCACTTCCTAATTTAGAGCCTTTGCGTTGGCTGGCCCCTGGGGTTCCTCTGTGTGGGATGGTTTCTCCAACCATTTCTTCTTCTCCAAGTCTTGGCTCACCAAGTCCTAAGCAATTCTCCCTATTTAAGTTAAAACCTGCTCCCACCTCCATTGTCTAATATCCCAACACCAGTTTTGAATATTCCATTCTTTTCCCATTGATTTACAATGTCAATTTCATCCATGACAGCTTATAATATTTATAGTTTATAATATTATAGCTGAGTAAATCTATTTATCAACTAAATATGTATCTGTGTATCTATGTATCTACCTAGTTAGCTATTAACCTATATGTATGTATATCTTTTTTTTTTTTTTTTGAGACGGAGTCTTGTTCTGTCACCCAGACTGGAGTGTAGTGGCGCCATCCTGACTCACTGTAATCTCTGCCTCCTGGGTTCAAGCAATTCTCATGTCTCAGCCTCCCAAGCAGCTGGGATTACAGACATGCGCCACTACGCCCGGCTAATTTTTTGTATTTTTAGTAGAGATGGGGTTTCACCATATTGGCCAGGCTGGTCTCGAACTCCCGACCTCAGATGATCCACCTGCCTCAGCCTCCCAAAGTGCTACGATTACAGACATGAGCCACCATGCCCAACCGTATGTATGTATTCATCCATCTATCCATCATCCATCTATATAGCTAAGCTTGCATTGTGGTATTCACTCAAAACCCACACGTTTTTATTGCTGTTGCTATTATTAAATTATTTCTTAATTACTGAAAGAAGTATATTAAAATATGTTACAATGATTATAGATTTGTCTGTTTCTTTGTTTATATTTCTAACAGTTACAGCTCACAGCTATCTTGTTAGGTATATACTATTATATATACCATCAACACAAATTTCTTTTTTACTCATTTAACATTTCTGGCCTTGAATTTTATTAACTGATATTAATATTACCTCATTTCCTCTCATTTTTATAGCATTTCCTCAGTGTATCTTTTAAAAATCCTTTATTTGCATCCTTTTTTGGGTCATTTTGTTTTAGTTTCACCTCTTGTACAGAGCATACAGTGACACTGAAAATTCTTAGGTGATAATTTCTGTTCTTTTTTTTTTTTTTTTTTGAGACAGAGTCTTACTCTATTGCCAGGCTAGAGTGCAGTGGCACAATCTTGGCTCACTGCAACCTCCACCTCCGGGGTTCAAGTGATTCCCCAGCCTCAGCCTCCCGAGTAGCTAGGCCTACAGGCACGCGCCACCACGACTGGCTAATTTTTATTTCATATTTTAGTAGAGATGGGGTTTCAACATGTTGGCCAAAATGGTCTTGATCTTCTGACCTAGTGATCCGCCCGCCTCAGCCTCCCAAAGTGCTGGGATTACACACGTGAGCCACCGCGGCCAGCCAAGAATCTCTGTTCTTAGTGGATGATTGTAATCTATTTCATTTACAAGGATTATGAATGCATCCAAAATTATTCCAGTCTGACCAGGCCTGTTTCTGGTAGGTGGGAAAAGAGTATAAATGAGAACCCATGTTTCATATGCTTGGTACTTAAAAGTTATGAATCAAGCTGAAAATAAAATGTTTTTTTCCTTTACCTTGACAAGTGTACCTTCATAACAGCAACATTGAAAAAGATGTATAAACGTATGGTTTTCATAAAGTTTCCAACATGTCAAAGATGGATGAATTTAATTATTATTACCCTTATCTGGGAGTCCTGTTGATGAGTCAACAATATTTGATTGAGCAACAAAATAATCTATTCAAAAGTATGTATTCTGTAAAATGTATTTTTCTTGCCTTTGTTTCAGAAAAATTGTTAATTATGTTGTTAAAAGAAAGAGTTTCCAGATCCTGAGGTAGAACTTAGGCAAAAAAAAAAAATATGAAAAGTAGAAGGAGTTTCACATAATTTGTATACAGATCTAAAAGAATTAAGAAGTAAATATAATTGTGTTCTAATTACACCAAATATGTATGTATAAAAATGTAAATTAAAGTAAATGTAAAGAATTTTTGAAAAGTTATTTTTACATAGTTTCATGATGTGGTTTGCTAAAATATTCAAATTTATCTATTAAAATCTATAAGGCAAAACCAGTGATAATCAAGGTTTAGGAAACAATAAATCTTTATTATTATAATGAGTTGAGTTTTTATTTAATTTTCTAAACATTTAGTTACATACTTACTAAATATGTTTGTAAAACATATTTACAAGTTTATTGCACAAAGTTTGGCTGCCAATGTAACAAATTGGTATCATGTCTCACTCTAGACCTTTAAGCGTACATCTTTGAGAGTATTATGAATTGTTTAATAATAAAAATGTGGTTGGGCACTGTGGCTCATGCCTCTAATCCCAGCACTTTGAGAGGTCCAGGCGAGTGGGGCACTTGAGGTCAGGAGTTCGAGACCAGCCTGGCCAATATGATGAAGCCCTGTCTTTACCAAAAAATACAAAAATTAGCTGGGTGTGGTGGTGCATGTCTGTAGTCCCAGCTACTCAGGAGGCTGAAGTGGGAGAATCTCTTGAACTTGGGAGGCAGAGGTTGCAGTGAGCTGAGATCATGCCACTGCATTCCACCCTGGGCAAGAGAGCAAGACCCTGTCTGGGAAAGAAAAAAAGCAAAATGTTCTGCAATTTCTGAGTGCAACTGTTATGAACATCACACTAATTTGTAAGTACCTCAAGAACCATGAATTGGACACAAATGGGTGCTTGCCACTCCTGGGAAAATATATTTTGTCATACAGGAGTCTGTTAACGTTCATGCTACCTGAGAAGAAAGAGCTCACAAGTTAAATTTTCTTTTCTGTTACTAAAGCACTTTCGCCACGCAAGTCCTCCCTGCAAGCCAAAGAATCTACATACTGACGTTAACACTGATACTACATGAAACTTTCATGGTATTTGGACATAGTTCCTGTTATTTCAAGGTCCTAGACCAGTCATGAGAGCTGATACTAGGATTGTTACACATTGTAATGCCTATGTGACCTAGGTGAATTTCTACCCTGTCTTAACCCTGCTTATCTTTAGGAAAGAGGATGTCTGAGGTCAGAATTTCCCCCTTTTGACCTAACTTACTAAGACTGGTGGGATCCAAGATGGCAGCTCACTTGACCTCTGAAGAACCTCTAACTTCATTATAGTCTAATGTCCATTCTAAATGACTCTCCCACCAGTGCCATGACAGTTGATGATTACCATGACAACAGCCAGAGGAAACCATCAAAGGACAAAAAGGAAGGTGCACTCTGGTTTTGAGAGGTTCTCTGGCCCATTCCCAGAGAAGACGTGAATATTCCTCCTCTTTCTCTTAATGCTTAACCCCTTCATTAAAGATGCCCTGTATTTGTGACGTACTCACTTGCAAGACCTATGAAATTGATTTGTGAGCGAAGCTCCCACTTCTCGTTTCTATGGCCATCGAACAAAGCCTGAACTGCTTGATGCTCACTTTTGGTTTTGTGTATTGGCTTCTGAACTGAACAGGGAAAGACCCCATTTTGGAAAGACAGACTTTGTCAGTAATAGGATCTCATATTCAGAGCTGAAGGCTAGATCCCATATGATAAAGGAATTTGTTCTTGCTCTTGTTTTATGCTATCTTCTGAAAACATTAATCACACCTTATTTTAGTTCTCTTATGTTCTTTTAATTTATAATTTATTTCTTTTCCTTAGATGGTAGTACCTCTGACTTTTTGGTTTAATGTCTTCATTCATCGTGTTGATCTTGCTTAAATGCTCAGTAAATTTTGTTGTCTATCTGTTCATGCTTGTCATTGCTAAATTATGTTTTATTTAGTACCCTGTCTCTTTTTGTAGAGAAAGGATGGGAATTGCTCACAACTGCCTACTTTATGTTTTCATTTTAGTATGAGTTTTTCCTGGAGTTATATAGAGTAAATGGTTCCTACTCTTGCTAACACTTTCACCTGTGTATGTGTTAAGTTGCAATTTTTATTTGCTGTCTTCCCGTAAGTAAAATCTCATCTCCTTTCTATCCTAAAGAATTCCTCAACATTTCGGATCTTCTATTTCCAGGACTTGAAGTGGGAGAGGAAGTAGGTACTTAAATCTTAATCTAATCTCTTTTCTTTCTTTTCTTTTCTATTCTTTTCTTTCTCTTTTCTTTTTTTTTTTTTTTTTTTTTTTTTGAGATAGAGTCTCACTCTGTCACCCATGCTGGAGTGCAATGGTGTGATCTTGGCTCACTGCAACCTCCACCTCCCGGGTTCAAACGATTCTCCTGCCTCAGCCTCCTGAGTAGCTGGGACTACAGGCATGTACCACCACACCCGACTAATTTTTGTATTTTTAGTAGAGACGGGGTTCTACTATATTGGCCAGGCTGGTCTCAAACTCCTGACCTCAAGTGGTCCGCCTGCCTCGGCCTCCCAAAGTGCTGGGATTATAGGTGTAAGCCATTGTGCCCGGCCTCTTTCCTTACTTTTCCAAAACACTTTAAGAAATACCATAGTGGAGCAAAACAATAATATTTACAGAAAACACAACTGCACAAACATAGGTGCTTCTCAAAATTAACCCTGTGATGAATGACAGTAGCACTCCGCAGGCTTCAGTTCAGTCCCTCTCCTTCTTAGTGATCACCTCCCACCTGACTCCCAGCCTATCCCTCATAGCAGCCAATATTCTATTATTTTCCACCACAATGTAAGATGAAGCCATACCTTTTGGCCAGTTTGTCCCCTTTCCAGCCATGAAAGACCTAAGATTTGAGCTCTTTTTGTCCCTTTAGGTCTGAGGATGTGTAGAGATTAATCAGGTTCCAGGGTGAGGAATGTGCTGTTATTGGCATAGTAAATGATACTTCAACACACTACAGGTGAAGCTCCTTCCCACCGTAAGCCCACACTAGAGCAATTCTTTAAGCATTCAATAATCAGAACCTACATAGAATGTTAATTGCCTCACATCTGGTAACCAGAGAGTTATTCTGTCCTCTGGATAGTGTACCCTATGATTTTATTAGCTTTTAGTGCCCAGGATATTGGCACTTATTCTATTTAGAGCAACTACAGCCCTAAGCTGTGATTTTTCATTCATCCTGTTCTCCTGAAATGATTTTGGTTTGGCCATGAACAGAGGACTTCATGTTTATCATTTATTTATTTGTTTCATGAATACTTTTAAGAACGTAGTCTGCATAATTGAAACAGCTCCTGCCTTTAAGAGGCTTGGAAGTTAATAAGAGAACTGACCAAGGTCACCAAGACGTCCAATATGTGGCAGTGGTGTGAGATAGTTGGCACTCAACGGCAGACTTGGTGCTTATTTGATTTTGGGGGACTGGGAACTACTTCACGAAGGAAGTAACTTTTGAGTTGAGCGAAACAGGATGAATAGGATTTTCAGAAACAGGTGGGGGCCAGGCCGGTTCAGATGAATGGAACAGCAGAACTCTCTTAGCCTGTTCAGGCTGCAAAAACAACAATACCATAAACTGTGATATGATTTGGCTCTGTGTCTCCACCCAAATCTCATGTTGAATTGTGATCTGAGTGTTGGAGGTGGGGCCTGGTGGGAGGTGATTGGATCATGAAGATGGTTTCTAATGGTTTAGCACCATCCCCCTAGTGTTATCTTGTGACAGATTTCTCACAAGATCTGGTTATTTAAAAGTGTGTAGCACTTCCCCCTTTACTCTTTCTCTCTCTCCTGCCACCATGTGAAAACATGCTTGCTTCCCTTTTGCCTTCTGTCGTGACTGTAAGTTTCCTGAGGCCTCCCTAGCCATGCCTCCTGTACAGCCTGTGGAACTGTGAGTCAATTAAACCTTTCTCTCTTTATAAATTACCCAGTCTTAGGTAGTTCTTTATAGCAGTGTAGGAAAGATTAATACAAACTGGGTGGCTTATAAAAAACAAAAAATTATTTCTCATAGTTCTGGAGGCTGGCAAGTCCAAGGTCAAGGAGCTGGCACATTTGGTGTCTGGTGAGAGCCTGCTTCCTGGTTCCTGTGTCCTCAGAAGGTGGAAGAGGCAAGGGAGCTCTCTGGGGTCTCCTGTATAAGGGCACTAATTCCATACATGAGGACTCCACCCTCATGAACTAATCATCTCCCAAAGGCTTTACCTCCAATCCAAATACCCTCACATTGTGGATTAGATTGGGCATATGAATTTGGGGTTGGGGAACATAAACATTCAGTCTATAGCAAGAAGAAACAGGTAGTACAGTAGGGGCAAGATCTGGGAGTGACAAGAAGCTCAGATAAAGAGATGGGCGTCTGTAGGGGAGTGGTGGGAGATACAAAAAAAATCCAGATGAGGTTCTAATGTACAGGGTATTCAATGCCATGCTGAGACATTAGGGCATTCAGTGGTCAGCAACAGAGAGCCACTGAACGTAATTAAGCAGGAGAGTAATATGATAAAATATCTTGTTTATTATAGCCCATCACCTCAGTCTGAGCTCCTTTTGATCTTGAGTCTGTCATTCAAACTATGGAATTATCTCCTGTAGCGCTGTCACCCCCTGCAGGTTTGATAGACATCTTCAACTATGCTTTTCTAACTAGAATATCAAAGCATACAGAATTCATAGCCCTCATCATATCCCTAACAGTGACTTCCCTCCAGGTTGGTGATTCTTAAGAATCTTTGGGCTATGCTTATCTAACCACAGAATTCCTATGTATAATAGCATCCAGTCCATAGTTCTCAATGATAGTAGCAGATATTATTGATTACTTACTATGTAGTCAGTACATATGATTTACATTCATTACCTTATTTAAACTTTTCACAAAGCCTCGGGATGAGGCTCTTGACACTTATTGTGAGTTCCTTTAAATTGCAGTGCCTTCCCTGTCCCACACATTTGAATCATTATTCTATGTTTTGAAGCTTGATTGAAAACTAAGGATTTTATCAAATAAATCCTTCATAAAACCTTCAGGTATTTGTACCCCCTTTAATATCTATTTGGTTATTAGGAAGAGTTGTAGAATTCACAAGATCAATTACAGACTTCATTTTTTGCTTGTGTTTATTGAGGTTATATGAAACGTTTTAAATGTGACATGGGAGAATAGTGAAATAGAGTTTTAACTTAGCCAAGATGCATGATTTTAAAAATTGAAGTAGACCTGAATTTCCTGAAAACTTTAAAATAATCTAATTGTGCCAGCATGTTAACCTTAGTCACCTAAGCAATAGAGAAGGTTTTCATGAAAGTCCATTGGTCTGTTTTAAATAAATACCTTGAATATTAATAGTATAAAAGAGCATTATCTAAGTAATACTGAAGCTTATTGTCAAGTGAAACTTTCTTGATCATGATGGTTAGCCATGTATGCTCATATCTGTTAATAGTGGTGAGTGCTTTCATCACGAAAACAACCTTTAGATATGCAAATAAGTGTAGTAGCTAATATTCTGTCTCCTTTCCTTTATACCTCATAGATTTTCAATCCCCCAATGTATTTTCATCTTTAGAGAAATAGAAGGTGTGTTTCCTAATTGTGTTATACTTTTGCATTGTTTAATGAGTTAAATTATAAAACTTTTTCCATTTATACCAGTAGGGTTGGTAAATGGGCCTCTAGCCAGGGGCTACTATAGCCCCTAGGCTATTATCTTATGATCTTTCAAGTACCAGAGATGGGTAGTGTAAAGAAGGGCCTAGGGTCTGGTTCAGGACATGTTTTCTATTTTACAGAAGGGTTCTGTAATGTGCTCTGTTTTCTCTGAATGCTCTGGGGACTTCCGTTCACTGAAATTGTTGCCCAACATTGCACTAATGACTATTCCTTAAGAGCTGATTCTTAAGAAGGTGGGGCATGACCTATAGATTTCCTTGCAGACTTGGTACAATTCACAGGAAATAAACATAGGGAGGTGAATTACTTGTCAAAAGTTACATTGCTACTAAATGGCAGATCCAGGATTTGAACCCCTAAGGTCTATGATAGAAAATGTGATATATTATCCTGTGTGGGA
The DNA here is from genome assembly GCF_003255815.1 of Theropithecus gelada. NCBI lineage: Eukaryota > Metazoa > Chordata > Mammalia > Primates > Cercopithecidae > Theropithecus > Theropithecus gelada. The sequence continues at coordinate 208,168,915 of NC_037668.1, read as the reverse complement.
CTCTGGGGAGAGGCCATGTTTACTTGGTAGGGACTTTGTATCTTCTGTTTGGCCTTCGATTTCCTATCTAAAATAAATGTGCTCTAAGTGTCAGTAAAGATAATTAGGCTTAATGGTGGAGCAGAAGGTTGGCCAAATGAGCAAATGTCATTATATGAAGGAAGAGCTCATTAAGTCTCACTCAGCTACCTTTCAATAGGCAGAGGACTTTTGGAAAGAAGGCCACCTTGTTTGGAATTAAGTTTGATTTTTATCATAGTAGTCTATGTACAAAGTTTGTTTCTTTTTTTATTTTTTTTATTATTTTATTTTTATTTACTTAGTGTTTGAGACAGAGTCTCACTCTGTCACCCAGGCTAGAGTGCAGTGATGCAGTCTTAGCTCACTGCAACCTCTGCATCTGGGGTTCAAGAATTCTCATGCTGCAGCCTCCTGAGTAGCTGGGACTATGGGTGTGCACCGCCATGCCTAGCTAATTTTTGTATTTTTAGTAGAGATGGGGTTTTGCCACGTTGGCCAGGCTGGTCTCGAACTCCTGGCCTCAAGTGATCTGCCTGCCTCAGCCTCCCTAATGTTGGAATTACAGGCGTGAACCACCACACCTGGCCACAAAGTTTATTTTAAATCAGAGAGATCTACGAGGATTTTATGAAAGCCAATAGTCTATTCCCTATTTCACCCAATTTTCAACTCTTCTATTTTCCTTACCTCCACATTTCTATATAGAATATTTCTTAACTCATCAAGTTTAGAGAACATATATTGACTTCCTACCATGTTCATGATAATATGATAAATACACATTTATTGAGTATTCACTTTATACCAAGTATTTTTATCGGTACATTATATATATAAACTCATTTTATTTTATCTTTACAATAACTCTTTGAAGTAATTAGTATCATCTTCATTTTCCAGATGTGGAAAGAAATATAAAGAAGTTGAGTAACTTACCTAAGATCATACAGCTAGTAGGAGGTGTCCTGGGATATGAAGCAAGGCAGTTGGGCTAGGAAGTCCAAACTTTAAGCCATTTTTCTGTGTACCTGCCTTGCCCATTCCAGTTTACATTCTCTTCCTAACTACATTCCCTACATTCCTCTAATTTAATTTTGGTAGGATTTTTGGTTAAATTAATTATTATTCTTTACGTTATTATGGTTATACCAATGAAGTACACTGCCGAGCCATGTAATATACTACTTCTATGTTTTCTTTCTTTTTTCTCCTTCCTTTTTCCTGTGATTGAGAGTAGCCTTTTTGAGGGCCTGAATTTTTATCTACCTATTGTTAATTTTTTTTCAACTATTTCACTGTTTCTCCCATGTGTATATTAACAATATGTTTCTATTCAGTCAAATATCAGTTGTATGTCTTTATTTCCTGGAAACTTCTTCCTTCTGCTTCAGTATGCAAAGCTGGCTCTTTGTAAAGATTTCACTGGGAAACTTCCCTTTGTGTCAGATATCCTCTTTCCTGGGTCCCATGTCTTCTTCTTTCTTGTTTTAATTCATTGTTTTGGTAGAACATATTTTCCAATCTTCTTTCGGAAGAGTGCATAGGGGGTATTTGAGCCCTTGAATATCTGAAAACATCTTTATCCTGACCTTGTGCTTGATTGAGAGTTTAGCTGGCTCTAGAATTCTAAGCTGAAAATAATTTTCCCCCAGAATTGTGAAGGCATTTGCTTACTGGTCCTCTGGCTTCTGATGCTGCTATTGAGAAATATGAAGCTATTCTGACGAGTAATTTGTAAGTATTCTCTATTTATCTTTCTGGAATTTTCCAGGATCTTCTTTGGTGTTCTGAAACTTCACAATGACATGATTAATTTTTAAATGTTACACCAGCCTTGCACTCCTGAGATAAACCCCATTTGGTCAGGATATATTATACATTTTAGATATTGTTGAATTCAGTTTGCTAAATAATTATTTAGAATGTTTGCATTCACTTTCATGAGATATACTGTTTTGTTGTTTCTTTTCTCGCAATATCTTTGCCTAGTGTGGTATCAGGATAATGCTGAACTCTTTATGAATTGAGAATTATTCCATCTTTTCAGTTTTCTGAAAGAGTTTATGTATATTTGGTATTCTTTCTTTCTTAAATGCTTGGTAGAATTTATCAGTGAAGCCTTCTGAATCTGAAATTTTCTTTGTGGGAAATCTTTTAATTACAAATGTAATTTCTTTAATAGATATAGTGCTATTCAGATAATATATTCCTTCCTAGGTGAACTTTGCTGTTTGTGTCTTTCAAGGAATTTGTCCATTTCATCTAACTTGTCAAATTTATTGGCATAAGGTTGTTCATAATACTCCCTTATCATCATTTTAATATCTGTGGAATCTATAGTGATATCACATCTCTCATTTCTGATATTGGCAACTTGTAATTGATCTCTTTTTTATTATTATTATTCTGGCTAGAGGTTTATCAATTTTATTGACCTGTTCACTGACCAGTTTTTGGTTTAGCTGATTTTCTATTTTATTTATTTCCACTTTGATCTTTATTATTTCCCTATTCTGCTTACTTTGGGTTTAATTTTTTGTTTCCTGATTTTTTAAAAATTGAAGTTGTGGTCAATGATCTATCTCCTTTTTCTAGTCTAGTACTTTAGTGCCAACATTTTCTAAGTAACATTTTGGTTGCATTTCTCAAATTTTGAAATATTGTATTTTATTTTCATTCAGTTAAAATGCTTTTTAATTTCTGTTTTGATTTCTTCTTTGATTTATGGGTTGCTTGGAAGTGTGTTGTTTAGTTTCCAAATATTTGCGGATTTTCCGGAGATCATTATGTTATTGATTTCTAATTAAATTCAATTGTAGGATGGCTTGCATTCTGTTTTATAGCTCAGAATATGGTCTGGTAAATGTTTAATGTATACTCAAAAGCAATGTTTATTCTTCTGCTGTTGGGTCAAGTGTTCTATAAATATCAAGCAATTCAAGTTGGCTGATAGTGTTGCCAGATTTTCTATATCCTTGTTGATTTTCTATTTGTTCTAAATTATTGATGGAGTAGTATTGAAATCTCTGACTATAATTGTGTATTCGTCTATTTTTCTTTGTACGTCTATTATTTTTTACTTCATGTATTTTTAAACTGTCATTAGGAACATAAGTGTTTAGGATTGTTACATTCTTTTGATTAACAACTTTATAATTATGAAATTACCTTCTTTATCTGTGATAATATTCTTTGCTTTGAAATCAACTTTTTTGATATTAGTGAAGCCCACTCTAGCTTTCTTTTGATTAATATCACTGTAGTATATTGTTTTATTTTAACTGACTTATGTGTTTATATTTAAAATGCATTTCTTGTGGGCTAAGTAGAGTTGAGTTTATCTTTAATCCAATTTGAAAACCTCTTTTACTTGAGGGTATTTTGACTACTTATACTTTATGTTGATTATCAGTATGGTTAGGTTTAAATCTATGATCTTAAAATTTGGTTTTTATTTGTCTCATTTGTTCTTTTTTTTACCTCTTTTTGTCTTATTTTGGATTATTGAGTATTTTTATAATTTATTGCTCATTTACTGTCTCTTTGTTTTTTTCATTTCAGTGGTTGCTTTAGAATTTATAACATATCTTTTTAATTTACCACATTCTATCTTTAATTAATCCTATATCAATTCATGTGTAGTATAAGAACCTTACAAAGGTATATTTCAATTTCTTCCCTAACCTTGTACTGTTGTCATTAATTTCACTTTTACATATGTCATAAAGTTCACATTACATTGTTGTTATTTCCAGCTTCTTTTCTATTAATCCAACATGTATGTCATTTCCCAATGTTATATGTAGTTACAATCTTTTTACCATGTTTTTTATTAGGTGCTTACCTAAATATTACAAAATTCATCTTTGCTTTGTTAAAGTCTAACAGAAGCTAGTAGTTTTATTATTTTCTGGACAATCCTGGAAGTTTACAACACTTTAACTCCATATACTTCCTTCTAACTTTTTGTAATATTGTTGTAAGTTTTAATGATATGTGTGTGTGTATATATGTATATATATATTTCAAACTCCACAAGATGTTTTTATTATTGTTTTGCACAATTAACATTTATTGGGCTGGATGTGATGGCTCATGCCTGTAATCCCAGCACTTTGGGAGGTCAGGGTGGGTGGATCATTTGAGCCCAGCAGTTCGAGACCAGACTAGGCAACGTAGCGAGACCCCAACTCTACAAAAAAATAAAACAATTAGCAGGGCGTGATGGCACATAATTGTGGTCCCAGCTGCTCAGGAGGTTGAGGTGGGAGAGGATCGCTTGAGCTCAGGAGGCAGAGGTTGCAGTAAGTCGAGATCGCACCATTCCATTCCAGCCTGGCCAACCAAGTGAGACTCTATCTCCAAACAAAGATAAATCAAAACATTTATTTAGGTATGCCCCATTTTCATTAGGCACATTCAGTATGTGTTCTCTCCATGCTTTTGTCTGAGTGATTTTCATTCTCTACCTGAAGAGCTTCTTTTCTTTTCTTTCTTTCTTTCTTTTTTTTTTTTTTTAAAGTGCAAATCTGTTGCTGTTGAATTTTCTCAATTTCTTTTTTTGACATGGAGTCTCACTCTGTCGCCAGGCTGGAGTGCAATGGCACGATCTTGGCTCACTGCAACCTCTGCCTCCTGGGTTCAACCGATTCTTCTGCCTCAGCCACCAGAGTAGTTGGGATTACAGGCGCCCGCCACCATGCCTGGCTAATTTTTTTGTATGTTTGTAGAGACAGGGTTTCACCGTGTTAGCCAGGTGGTCTCGATCTCCTGACCTTGTGATCCGCCCGCCTTGGCCTCCCAAAGTGCTGGGATTACAGTCATGAGCCACAGTGCCCGGCCCTCTCTCAATTCTTATTTGTTGTAAAATGTATTGATTTCTTCCTAATTGTTGAGGATATTTTCACAAAGTATAAATTTTCAGATTGCTAGTTACTTTCTTTCACCATTTGAAGACATTATTCTCACTTCACAGTGAGTAATCTAAGTCTTCCATCTGTTAAGAAGTCAATAGTTTGTCTTCTTATTGGACCCACAGTGGTGACATATTTTCTTATTGGACCTGTGATGGTGATATATCTTTTTTTGTCCCTGTACTTGCATTAAAAATTTTTCTCTTTCTTTTTGGTTTTCTTTACTTTTACTGTGTGATTAGTTGTAGCTTATAGTGCTTCTTAAGTCTGGGCTTAATGTCCACAGTCCTTGGGTTTAACAGCGTGTTCTTAATCTGTGACTTAGTGTATTTAGCTTACAAAATTATCAGCCAAAACTGTTTAAATATTGTGGCCATTCTATTTTGTCTCACTTTTGCTTTCGTGAGCCAATGTTACTAGGCTAAAACTTTTCAATGTCTGTTATATATTTCTTACACTTTTAAAAATAGTTTTTCCATAATTTTATTTCTCATGCTTTAATCTGAATGTTTTCTTCTGACCTGCTTTCCAGTTTAAGTTTTTCTCCAGCTGTGTTTAATCTATTGTTATATAATGTTAGACAAAGTATTTTTCATTTTTAGGACTTCCATTTGTGTCTCCTTTAAAGTGTCCTGTTCTATGTTAAAATTTTCTATTTTGTCATTTAATTTCTTGAACATAGTATTTATAGTTATTTGAAAATCTATGTCTGATAACTCCAATGTTTGTATCTTCTGTGGGTCTATATATGTTGCCTATATTTTCCTTTTGATTTTTTTCCCTTTTTTAAAAAAGTCTTTATTTTTGATTGACATTTCACACATTAGGAATGAAAAATTATGGGTATATTTTTAAGGCTCTGGATAATTTACTTTTGCTTTTGTCTAGCAGTTAGACTAGAGGCAAATCACCTCAATCTAATCATAGATTACTTTTATTCAAGGCTAGGCTTTAATTTGTGAGGTATGGTTCAACTGAATAATGACTGCCCTCCCACACCAAGAATAGCCACATCCTAATTCCTGGAACCTGTGGATGTTAAGGGTTTTTTGTTTTGTTTTGTTTTTGTTTTTTTCCATGGCAAACAACGACAACAACAACAGAAAGGAGTTTGTAGAGGTGATGAAGTTAAAGATCTAAGAATGTTGAGATGGGGAGAGTATCCTGAATTATCTAAGTGGGCCCTGAATGCAAGGACATATATCCTTGTAAGAAGGAGGTAGAGGGAGATCTGACACACAGCAGAGGAAGAGGCAATGTGACCACACATACAGAGATTGGAGTTATGTATTCACAGCAGGGAGGATGGTCCCTGCCGCTTCCAGCTTTGGCAGCCACCCGCAGGGAATATATCTCCCCTGGAGGCTTTGGAAGCAGCGCAGCCCTGCTGACGTCTCTATTTTGGTCCAATGATGTTTATTTTGGACTTCTGGCCTCCGGAACTTCGAGGAAATAAATTTCTGTTGTTTTAAGACATCAAGTTTGTGGTCATTTGTTACAACAGCCACAGAAAGCCAATAATATGCTGGTCTGTTTCTTTTTACCCAATTACTGGAGTTAGACTTTTGGGACCCTAACTGAATACCTGAGGATCTAGCAAGGCATCTTCTTCTTGGTGGAACCTGAATTTTAATTTTCATCTCTCTAGCCCTGTATATTGGTCGCAAGCTCTGCTCAAATTCTCAAGGTCTGAGTGCTTGCTTTTGAATCGGCGAATGCCTTAAAAGAAAGTGTCAGAGGCCAGGCGTGGTGGCTCACACCTGTAATTCCAGCACTTTGGGAGTCCAAGGCAGGTGGATCACTCAAAGCCAGGAGTTCAAGACCAGCCTGGCCAACATAGTGAAACCCCGTGTCTACTAAAATTAGCCAGGTGTGGTGGTTCACACCTGTAATCCCAGCTACTTGAGAGGTTAAGGCAGAGGTTGCAGTGAGCCGAGATCACACCACTGGACTCCAGCCTGGGCAACAGAGCAAGAGTCTGGCTCAAAAAAAGAAAAAGAAAAAGAAAAAAAAAGTGTTAGAAGAAAATCCCTCCAGACTTCCCTTGCTTTGGTGACTTTTCTGGGTGTTTGCAACACATGGATTGCTCTGAATCTAAATTGTCAGTCACAGCTGGAATTGATTTGTTCTTTGCAGTACTTTATTGAGTACTGCAATAGTAAGTGTATGGCTTGATGACTCTTTCTACCTGACTATCACACAGGTTATCCATCCTCTAGAATGTTTCCATCACCATGAAATGTCCCCTTCTGCCCTTTTCCCATCAATACCCTCCTCCCGTAAGAGGCAACATTTATTCTGATTTGTTTCATTGTAGATTAGTTTGACCTGTTCAGTGGTCATGTTAATGGAGTAATACAGTATGTACTATTTTATGTCTGACTTCTTTTGCTCATAATGATTCTTACGAAAGTCATCTATGTTGTTAAATGTATCAGTAGTTTATTCATTTGTATTGTTTGGTAATATCCCATTGTATGAATCCACCTGAGTATGTGTATCTGTTTATGAATAATGAATATGTGGGCTGTTTTCCATCTTTAGCATTTGTAAATAAGCTGCTATGAACATTTTTCTATAGGACTTTTTGTAGACATATGCATTTGTTTCTCCTAGATATATACCTAGGAGGAGACTTTCCAGGTCATAAATAAGTGTGTATTTAACTTTATTAGAAACTGCCAAACAGGTTTCTGAGATGGTTTTATCATTTTATACTGTGGATATCAGAGAGTTCACATCCTTACCAAAATTTGGTATTCTGAGTATTTTTTAATTCAGCCATTCTGGGAGGATAATAGTATATTACCGTGGTTTTAATTTTTATTTTTTTCTGATGACTAATGATGGCAAACTCCCTTTTTATAAAATGTACAACCTTCTCTTTGTTCTTCAGACATACTAAGACCACCCGGTCTATGTGCCCCAAATTGCAATTATTGCTTCCTAAATAAAATGTTTTAAATTTAGAGATTCATCTCTGTGTTTTATTTGACTTCAGTAAGTATAAGTCTGGCAGATATTCACAAATATAGTATCAGATATTCACAAATATAATATAATATATTTTTCACTATGTTACCCTGGTTGGTCTCAAACTCCTGAGCTCAAGCAATCCACGTACCTTTCCTTCCTAAAGTGTTGGGATTACATGTGTGAGATGCCACACCTGGCCTTCATCCTTCTTCTTTCTTCTTTGATTTTTAAAAAGATACGTATTTATTCTGCTCTGAAAGCTCTTATTCCCTGATTGTTTCTTTTTAAATACACCATCTCATCTTGCTTTTTTGGATGTAGTTTCTCTTATCCCTCTGGAAACACTGATTATTGTGTGTTTTTGTTGTTGCTACTATCTTTTGCTTTCTGTTGTCTATTTACTTCTATTTTTAGTTTGTTTACTCTTATCTCTGCTTTCTTCTAGCAGCCTTACTCAAACATTGGGTGATTCTGGGCTGGCTGCGAAGAGCCTGGTGCTGGGTGGTTGGTTTCTAGTTCTGCAGATGTGTAAGTGGAGCCAGTGCATTGGTAGGCTTCATTATGCCGTGATCTAGAAGCAAACTAGCTTTTATGGGGGACCTCATGTATCAATACCTAAACTTCTCTAGCCCCTCAGTTTCTTTGAAATGGACTCTCTCAAGATTTTGCCCAGGGTATAATAGAGAGGAGGGAATAGGTGCCTGATACTGACCTTATGGAGTCAGGGCTGGAGAATGAGGCAGAAGGTAACACAATTGAGCAGATAGACTTTCATTGAATTTCCTCATGTGTAAATTCATGCCTTGTTCTGGTCTTTCAGCATACCCCCAAGTGCATAGTTTCTCAGGTTCTGTTTCTCCAGTGAATTCATTAATGCACTCCAAAATAGTTGACTACTGTATGTCCGGTGATGTCCAAGGTGCTAGGTATAGAGCAGTGAGCAAAACAACATCTTTGATCTCATGGGTTGGATTCCATTTAAGAGAGACAAACAAAAACAAAATCAACAAATTAATGTATACTGTATCACATGGAAGAGGAATAAAGTAGGGTCGGGGGATAGAGAGTGACAGGGGGTGGTCTTTTTGTAGGCGTGGAAATCTCTCTGATGGGAGGCCTAAAGGAAGTAAGGAGACAAGTCAGGGAAGTATTTAGTGGAAGTGTGTTCCAGATGGAGGAAACACAAATGCAAGACCCCAAGGTGAGAATGTGTGCAAGGGCAGCACTGTGTGAACTGAGGAGGGGAGTGAGGCCTCCAGTTACTCTGTTTACAGAATTTCACCACTCTCCCTGGTTGCATTGCCAGCCCTCAGCCTCTCCTGGTTCTGCACCTAACATATTTGACACTCAAAGTTGATCATTTTAAAAACCTCCTCCTCTGTATAATAAAATTATTTGCAGTAACAATAATAGAGATAAATGATAATAATGATGAGAAAAGAAACACAGTGAATATTTTCTTTCTTGAATTTTGTATATATAATCAAGAAAATGAAGGTAAAATAATTACAATACCCAAAAGGGGAAAAGAACCTCAAGGGATAGCACTTTTAATTATGTAGATATATTTTTTAAAACAAACAAATGTATTCCTACATATTGAGCTATCAAAATAATGAATTAACCATTATGTTTATGTTCTCAAGGCTTAACTTCTGCAAATTTTTCAGTTACCTTGTAAAAATTTATCTTCTATATATAATCATTATCTATAGATAGTATAGCCAGATATATCCTTTTATCTTCAATCATAGTTGATAAAAATACTTATTAGTATAAACTTAAAAGAATTCTTTCACATAAAGAAAATATATATGAATCTTTAGAAAAAGCCTTAAGGATGTGGAAAGTTGATCATACAAATTGGGTAATTCTTGTCATATCCAACTAAATCAGAATCATGAGGCTAAAGGGCAGAAGCGCTCAGGGCACATGAAATTGATCCAAGAATGTAATTATCTGCAAGTCTGGCTGCTGAAACTGCCTGCTGTACCCTGAAACTGCCTTTATCTAATAGCTGCTGAAATAACTTGCTAAGACTCTTAGACACGTTTTCTCCACAATCATCACTCATCAATCAGAGCTTGCCAGCTCCCCAACACTTTACTGGTACCAGTGAACTTTCTGGAAAAACAATAAGTAACATCTCCCCTTTTTATAAAATGTACAGCCTTCTCTTTGTTCCTCAGACATACTGAAGGCCACCGGGTGTATGTGCCCCAAATTGCAATTATAGCTTCCTAAATAAAATGTTTTAAATTTAGAGATTCATCCCTATATTTTATTTGACTTCAGTAAGTATAAGTTTGGCAGATATTCACAAAAATCCCATTTCACAATGAATTCCAGAAACTGCAATATGGTCCACATTTCTTTTTGGCTCAATTCTAGCAACTTTCAAACATCTTTATCATCAAAAAATCATTTCACTAGATTATTTATATCTGAAAATTCATCATAAATTTCTTATATTTGTAAAAACTTCTGAAGGTTTTCTTTTGTAAAAATCAGAAGGGCCGGGGGCGGGGTTTCATGCCTGTAATCCCAGTGCTTTGGGAGGCCGAGGCGGGCAGATCACGAGGTCAGGAGATAGAGACCATCCTGGCTAACACGGTGAAACCCCGTCTCTACTAAAAATGGGAAGAATTAGCCAGGGGTGATGATGGCGCCTGTAGTCCCAGCTACTCGGGAGGCTGAGGCAGGAGAATCACTTGAACCCGGGAGGCAAGGGTTGCAGTGAGTCGAGATCACACCATTGCACTCCAGCCTGGGCTACACAGTGAGACTCCATCACGAAAAAAAAAAAAAAAAAAAATCAGAAAACATCACGGAATCATAGTGAACATTACCATTATTTAATTTATTGGGTTACAATGGATATTCAGTTCTTGGTGAAAATACTCAAGGTTTTGAGACATTGCCCTTGTGATTTTTTCTGAACGTGGCTGCTTTTGTAACTTCTCTTTGAACTCTTCTCTGAAATGTAATTATTTTTTCCATGTACATGTACATTTTCTCACTTTATGTTGCATAGTTGCTAACCTTTCTGCACAAATTTTTTGCCTAGATTTTTAAGATACAACTTTAAAGCTTGATGTTAAACAATGTATTAAGCCTGAAATCTAGCTGTTTGCAAATATGTTTGTGTTTGATTAATCCTACCTAAAAGTTCACATCCAAAACCAAAAATCCAATAAATGATATCTCTGATTCTGTTTTATTTTCTTGATTCCTTCTTTAATTTTGACAATTAACAAAATAATACATTTTACTATTAAATATATTCAGTAATCAGTAAACTATTTCATGTGTAAAGCAAAGTTTGTACTTACCAAACAAAAATATTACACTGTGCTGTTTTCTCTCTGTTTAATTTTGAACACAGAGGCTTCCACTGGTCACACAGAACAAAAGAAGAATTGAAGTAACTCAAGTTCTGTTCCTTTGCCTTTACTGTCATTGTGCTATTGTTGTCTTTCATTGTTTAGCTCTAGTATATTGTTTGAATGTAGCACTATGTAGTTCTACAGGTGTTGGAAAGACAGGAAGTATGAGGAAAGCCAGTGGCAATGATTTTGATACAACCTAAAAACAGGATACTCAGTGATGTCTGGGTGTGTCAGGGGCTGCTTGATAACTGGGAGTTCCCTGCATTCATCTCTGCATAGAATACAAGGCTTATTAAAGACTAAGTAGGCCAGGTGTGGTGGCTCTTGCCTGTAATCCCAGCACGTTGGGAGGCCGAGGCGGGTGGATCACCTGAGGTCAAGAGTTCAAGACCAGGCTGGTCAACACGGTGAAACTCTGTCTCTACTAAAAATACAAAAAATTAGCCAGGCATGGTGGTGGGCTCCTGTAATCCCAGTTACTCAGGAGGCTGAGGCAGGAGAATTGCTTGAATCTGGGAGGTGGAGGTTACTGTGAGCCCAGATAGTGCCACTGCACTCCAGCCTGGGCAACAGAGCAAGACTCTGTCTCAAAAAAAAAAAAAAAAAAAAAAAGACTAAGTAATAAATGTGCTGATTTGAAGCGTATATATGTATATATATAAGCTATTATGTATCTATATTGTGTGTGTGTGTATGTATGTGTATGTTATTATATATATGTGTTTAAAACTCTGAAGACAAAACACTCTTTTAGTCTTCACTGGGCTTCCACCTCCACCACCCTCACCCATTTAGGAGAGGCAAAATTTTACCTTTATCCTCTTAGGGTTTTTCAGCTGGGCCTTATAATTAAATTGACAAGACAGATCAACAGGAGAAAAGCAGGCATATTTATTTAAGACAAGTTTTATATGACATGGGAGCCTTTAAAAAGAAGTGAAGACCCAAAGATGTGGTTAGAGTTGAACACTTATATACTGAGTTGGACAAAGAGTAGTAAGTTGTGGAAAAATAACTAAATTATGTGGGGAGGCTAAAAGAAGTTAACAGTTATTTTAACAAGGTCTGTACAGAATTCCCTTGGCTTTGACTTTCTGCCCTTGATGATAAGAGTGACATTTTCCTTCTGGTATGGGGAGGGCATCTTGTGCATGGTAATTTCATCTCCAGTTTTTAAGAAACAGAAGGACGATCAGGCCATGGAGTGGTGGCTCCTGCCTGTAATCTCAGCACTCTAGGGGCCAAGGTGGGAGGATTGTGTAAGTCCAGAAGTTCAAGTTCAGGAAGGAAGGTCAGAGTAAATTTTTTTGTACTAGCTGTTTTTCAAATGCCTTTTACTCAAAATAGTCAATATGCCAGAGCAGCATATTTTCGGGTGGCATATTCTCAACACATGCTCTCAGGTTCTGGAGCCTGATGCTGCCCTGGTAGGGGGAATCCTGAGAGGACCCACTACTCACTGGGCATCATCTCCATGGGTACATTCTCTCCTCTGTTGTTTAAAGTTCCCCTATAGCTGTTGCATGAACAAACATACATGGACAGACCTGAGCCCAGCCTTCAGCCTGGTGCCAAGCCTAGACAGATCCTCGTCTGCAGCAGAGCCACTCAGCTGAGCCCAGCCTAAGTCAGCCAAAGTGCAATCGCCTGCACACCGGTGAGAATGAGCAAACATTTGCCTGTTCTTGTAAGCCACCAAATGGGAGGTGAGTTTGGTGGTAATTTTTTTTTTTTGTGGTAAGGTCTCACTCTATTACCTAGACTGGAGTGCAGTGACTTAATCATGGATCACTGAAGCCTCAAACTCCTGGACTCAGGTGATCCTGCCACCTCAGCCTGCCAAGCAGCTGGGACCACAGGCACATACCATCATGTCTGGCTAATTTTTTATTTTTTAAACAAAAAATACTGTAGAGATGGGGTCTCACTACGTTGCCCAGGCTGGTCTCAAACTCCTGGGCTCAAGCAATCCTCCCGCCTTTGCCTCCCAAAGTGCTGAGATTATAGGTGTGAGCCCCTGCAGAAGAAGACGGCCATCTGCAACCTGGAAGAGACCCTCGTTAGAGCCCAACTATGCTGGCACCCTGATCTTGGGACTTCTATCCTCCAGAACTATGAAAAATAAGTTTGTTATAGTAGCCTGAACTAAGACAGCTGAGTAAAAAATTTTTAAAAGGCCCGGCACAGTGGCTCACACCTGTCATCCCAGCACTTTGGTAGGCCGAGGTGGGTGGATCACGAGGTCAGGAGATCGGGATCATCCTGGCTAACACAGTGAAACCCTATCTCTACTAAAGATACAAAAAATTAGCCAGGCATGGTGGCTTATGCCTATAATCCCAGCTACTTGGGAGGCTGAGGTAGGAGAATCACTTGAATCCAGGAGGCGGAGGTTGCAGTGAGCCGAGATTGCGCCACTGCACTCCAGCCTGGGCAACAGGGCGAGACTACTCCATCTGAAGAAAAAAAAAAAAACTCTAGCTTTCCTATGTAACATTCTTTTAGGGGCACACTGCGAGGAAGTCATTTATGCTAATTCTGGTTATATAAATTAATGGGCTATATTAGCTCCATGTGTGGCTCTTTCCAGATACCGATTTTGAATTTCAAATAGGGCTTTCCAGAGGTGATGTACTATGCCTCAAAAGAATGACTGTCTCAGGGTTTTCCAGTGACCAGGGTGGTAAGTGAATAGATATAGACATGCACTCCAAAGCAATTCTAAAGAATCTTCTCTATTCCCCAGTCGGTCAGATGCTCAGAGGCCTAGTACAGACTGTAGTGAAAGAACAAGCCAGTGGAATCGCAATGGCTGCTATTTCTTGTTATTTTGAAGCTGAAACTGTATTGAATGTTTAATTTAATATGTAGAACCTCAGAAGTAATGAATTATGGCAAAACATCATATATGATGATGAAATCACTTTAGTTTTTGGTAGTAAATGTTTGCTTGTTTATTTTAGAGGTAGAGTCTCGGTATGTTGCCCAGACTGGACTTAAAGTTCTGGGCTCAAGTGATCTTCCCACCTCTGCCTCCCCAGTAGCTGAGACTGCAGACATGTGTGACCATGCTCAACTTTAGTATTAACTGTTTAGGAAAATTCCAAGATTTACACATGAGAATGACAGACTGCTACCAATGAAATGGTAAATGTATTGAGTCCTTAACGTGCTTTTAAATATACATAGAATTTTTAGAATTGATTTGTTCATTGTAAGTGAAGTAGAAAATAACCTGGCAACGGCCTTAAAGAGTGGTAGGATTCCCTATGGTTGAGTTGTTAGGAAATATGTAGCGTTTCCTGCAAACATCTATTATTAATTCTAGCGTTAATAAAATCATCCACATAGTATACATTTCCAAGTTCCCATAAAAGTTAAAAGAATTTCTATTTTTAGTTTTGACGTTTCTGCTTGCTGGCTTTTCATCAGACATTCACGCTGAACTCTCCCTGCCAGACCTTGTCCAGGGAAGCAAAATGCCCTCTGTATTGATTCTTTGCTATTTGTGTTGTTGCTTGCTTGATTGATCTGGTCACATCTCTCTTTGGAAAGCAGCCTGCTCTCAGCTCCATTAGCTAATTACATGACCAGTGGCGCCCATGGGCAGTCCCAGGTGGGATTCTAGGAGCAACCCGCCTCCACCTGCTCTGCTGGTGTGCAATTGCCCCTGGCTCTGCTCTCTGTGAACTGTTTAGACAGATGTCTGCTGCCAGCTCCTTGAGATTCCCATCGTGGTGCTTTGTGAAGAAGAGGCAGCACCCCAATGGCATGTTTGGCATACATTCCTTTTAGTCATAGTCACTTTATGCATTAGTCAGAAAAGTGGATATTTGAAAGGAGTGTTTATGATTTGGGTGCTACAAAGCTCTTCAGCCTTATCTTTTGACATAGATACACATACACACTTTATGCACTGCTAGTATATTTCTCAATATGCTTCCACATGTCTCTATCGATCTCCCTATATCATCTATCAATCATCTATCTATTTATCTATCTATCTAATTTATGCACTTGTGCCTCTAAACTCTCCATGGCAGGGGGAGCAATCTCAGAGACCCACAGAGCCAAGATACCTTAGTCTGTTGAGGTTATTGTAACAAAATATTGTAGACTTGTGAAATTCCTTATAATCCTATGAACAACAGAAATATTTCTCACAGTTCTGGAGGCTGGGAAGTCCAAGATCAAGGCAACAGCAGATTCTGTGTCTGATGAGGATCTATTTCCTGATTCATAGAGGGCCCCTTATCACTGTGTCCTCACATGGTGGCAGTAGCAAGGGAGCTATCTGGGTCCTCTTTTGTAGGGGCACTAATTCCATTCATGAAGCTTCTGCCCTTGTGACCTAATCACCTTCCCAATAGCTCCCTAGTCTCTGAATACCATCACCTTTAGGGTTAGGATTTTGACATACGAATTTTGGAGAGACACAAACATTCAGACCATAGCACCAAGTAAACAGTGCAAGTGAGTAAAGGCCAGTGCAAATATACCCACAGATACCTGTGAATGGCTCTGGCTGAAGAGTGTAGCCACAACTAGGGCTCAGCAGACTTTTGGTGTGAAATTCAGGCTTCAAAACTGCTAGAAGCTTCATTCAAGATAAATCTTTTAAGGGAAACCAGAAATCCATATTTTTATGTGAAATCTTCCAATTAAAAAATATTAGCTCAAATGTGTTTTAAAATGCAGTCAAATAAAACAACTCTGTGCCATCACTGCATGTAAAGCTAACTTGCATACCACTAATTTTCAACTATTGGAAAGCTACTATTTTGGAAAACTACTATTACTGCTACTACTACTACTACTAAAATGGCATCTACTCTTTAAAGTCTTGCCCAGTCTCTTTCTTTTTATGAGGCATTAGTTAATTCTAGTCCTATTCCACTTATCCTTGTATACATAACCTTCATAGTACTTATCACAATTTATTTTTTAACCTGTCTTTACTAATAGCTCATGCTTTTTTTTTTGTAATTGTGACAAAATAGATATAAATTTGTCATGTTAACCACTTTTAACTGTACAGTTCAGTGGCATTAATTACATTCACACTGTTATATAACTCTTGCCACTATCTGTTTCTAAACATTTTCATCCCAAACAGAAATTCTCTACCCAGTAAGCAATGATTCCCTTTCCCCGCTCCCTCAGGGTCCTGGTAACCTTTAATCTCCTTTCAGTCACTATGACAGAAAGTCCAGGGGTATCTCACATTCTAGTTACTTCCATAAGTGGAATCCGACAATATGTCACGTAGTATAATGTTTTCAAGATGCATCGTGTTGAAGTGTGTATTAGAACTTCATCCGTTTTTATGGTTGAATAATATTCCATTGTTTGTATATATCACATTTGATTTATTCATTCTTCTGTTGATGAACACTGAGATTTTTCCTACTTTTTGGCTATTGTGAATAATGCTGCAATGAAATTGGTGTACAAGTATATGTTTGAATCCCTGTTTTCAATTCTTCTGGGTACACATTTAGGAGTGGAATTGCTAGGTCATATTGTAATTCTGTGTTTAGCTTTTTGACAAAGTTCAAAGCTTTTTCACAGTGGCTGCACCAAGTTACATTCCTATCAGCAATTTACAAGTGTTCTAATTTTTTCACATCCTCACCCACATTTGTTATTTTCTGTTTTTAAAAGATGGTTATTTGATAGCACTTTCACGAATCTTAGTATTTTGGGGCAAAATACTGGGATCATTTTGGATGCGACAGGTAACCTGAATCATGATTTGACAGGATCCTGGGAGGATTCTATGATGGTTAATGATGGGCTGTAGCTGATACCCAAGAAGCTCACTCTTCACTGTCAGGGAGAGTTGACAGGACTACAACTCTGTTACAAATTATGTTTAATTACTTTAAAAGTTTGAAAAAGTCAATAAACATTTATATTTTACTGTATGTGATTCTGCTGTGTGCCTAGGGTAATAGAATAAGGAGCACAAAGCAAGATTTTCTTTCCTTTCAAGGATATTTACATCTAGAAGGGGAGGTAAGTCTTCAGTCTAGTGTAAGGCAGAAGAGACAGAGAAACTGTGGCAGTGGGGAGTGTCACCAAGTAAGAATATTAATTCTTGTGGGGAGAATGAGGAAGCTTTCATTAAGGAGGAAACATGGAAAGTAGATATTTCAGGACATGTAGGGTTTGGTTAGGCAGAAAGAGAGGGAAGGGGAGGAAGGATCCCATGTGGAATGAACCATATTACCAAGACAAGAGAGGATAGGATATATCAGAGGAATAGTAAACAGTCCTATGTGGTTGGAGGGCAGGAGACAGTGGTAGTTGCAGTGACAGATGAGTTGGAAAGGTCACCGACTGCCAAATTATGGAGGGCCTTGAGTCCAAGGTAGGAAATGAAGGTTTATTTAGTAAAGTACAGGAAGCTACTTAAATCTTTGTGTAAGATAGTGAAGCAATCCCAGCTCAACAGGGTGTAGAGAATGATCAGGAGACTCTGACTATGCCCTAGGTGGTGTGTCCTGGGGTATAAAGTAACGTGGTGGTGGAGGAGAGGCTTCTAGAGATGCTTTGGAGTCATAATGTAACTGTCTTGGAGTGTGTGGCACAGTGATTGCTAGCGTAGGAGTGAGGAAGAAGTTAAAGACCAGTATTAAGATTTTATGTTGGGGAAAATAAGATAATCATGATGCCAATTCACATCAATAGGTTAAGGAGGAGGAATACGTTTTTGAGTGAGATAATTGTGTGATTAGTTTTGGACATGTTAGGATGGAGGGGTTGCTAGGACACATTGGGAGAAATGTCTGTAAGATAGTGAAAAACTCAGATTTGAAGTTTGGCAGAGAAGATTTTCAAAGAGGTAAAAATTAAAGACACAAAGCTGCATGAAAATGAGGGTGAAGGTGGCCTTGGATGGAAAGGGATGGGCATCCCCATGTGATGGGAGTGGACAAAGTAGAGAGCGGGAGAGAGGGAAAGAAGGAGAGTGGAAGAGATATTGTAGAATGAGAACCAGGGAAATACAGCCACAACCCTGGCTGAGGCGCTCTTGCTCAAGCTTGGCAGCCCAGCCATGATGACGATGCTGGTGATCATGATGTAAATGCTATCATTCATTGAGCAACTACTGACGTCTAGGGATTGTGCTAAGCATCTATATGTATTACTTTGCTTTACTTTGACAACCTTGTAAGGCAGAGATGATTAGTAGTCTCATATTACAGGTGAGAAAACTGAGAGTCAGATGTCAAATGACTTGACCAAGGAGATAAAACTAGAAATGGTAGAGCTGGGATTTGAATCCAGTTCTATCTGCTTGCAAATTTCATTTTATTAACCGTCACACTGTTCTGCCATACCTCTGCACCTGAACCTGGAGAGATTTTTATTTTTAAGAATTTGAAAACAAAGATTATCAACTAAGGGAAAGAGACTAAGTTCTAGAAACACGTAGACGATAAAGTGGGCATCAGTGTGTGCTGAATTCATACAGGTGTGAGATCATATTATTTATTTTTGGTGTTGAAAATTCATTGTAAATGAAAGGACTATGCACTGTTCTCTTTCTCTTTCTTTCTCAGAGTTTCACTCTGTCGCCAGGATAGAGTGCAGTGGCACAATCTTAGCTCACTGCAGCCTCAATCTCCTGGACCTTCCTTGGCCTCCCAAAGTGCTGGGATTACAGGCAAGAGCCATGTGCCTGGCCAAACCTCCATTTCTGATTGTTCAGGGAGTGAGGGTGGCTGAGTACATTATTTGTCAACCTAGGATTTAGAAATATGGACAAGTGTGCACGACCCACAGTCAACGCTGCAGAGGATGAGAGGCGAGTCACTGGGTCCATGGGGAGCTGATGGGACTTTGTCTGGCTGTGTGAAAGCACTTTCTTTCAGCTAAAAAGGAAATTAAATGCTATCTGAAAATTGAGATAAAATTTAAATAAAAGTAACCCATAGGCCGGGCGCGGTGACTCAAGCCTGTAATCCCAGCACTTTGGGAGGCCGAGACGGGCGGATCACGAGGTCAGGAGATTGAGACCATCCTGGCTAACACGGTGAAACCCCGTCTCTACTAAAAAAATACAAAAAACTAGCCGGGCGAGGTGGCGCCTGTAGTCCCAGCTACTCGGGAGGCTGAGGCAGGAGAATGGCGTAAACCCGGGGGGCGGAGCTTGCAGCGAGCTGAGATCCGGCCACTGCACTCCAGCCTGGGCAACAGAGGGAGACTCCGTCTCAAAAAAAAAAAAAAAAAAAAAAAGAAAGTAACCCATAAAACCTGTGATGCAATAATGGCCTTAGGGGAGTCAAATCTAGGGGGGGCAGTTAAATGTCCAAATGTACTTTGGACTTTAAAGTGATGCTAATGGTAAGATTTGAATTTTTTAAATTAAGCTTTGGAGAAAAACACCAGGGTCACCCTAAGAGGTAACTGTTTGCAATAGAGGAATGAAGAAAGTCACCAGATTGCACCTTGATGATTGTATGTCTAGTTCTAAATGATATCATTTAAAAGAGGTAGTAATTATTATATGGTGATTAGTTTACAGGGACCATTTATTTAAACAAATAGCAAAAGTCTAATTGGTGGGAAAGAGATAATAATCAAAAACAACACAGTAAATGTGGCAAACGCACACACATACTCACACATGGTGTCTTTCAGGAAATTCAACATATGGGACAGGACCATACAGCAAGCTACCGACACTGCACGCATAATTACAAAATCCTGAGAAGGTGCTAGACTCCCAGCCTCCCCACAAGGAAGATATGCCGGAAATTCAATTTCTCACCATGCGAATGAAAGCAGATAACAGAGGGAGAGCAGAAGCACTGGTGGAATAGCTATATCTAGTTGGTGTGAAGGGGTTTATAGTCCCCATCAATGAAGGTGCCAAAAGAGAGTGGTCTGAGGGACAAAACAAAATTAGTTTAAAAAGTTATACTCTAATCCTTGATAAACAAGTATAAATTTAAAAAAGAGTGCCACCGTGATGCATGGATAGGTTTTCTTTCATTTATTTATTTATTGATTGAGACAGGGTTTCACCATGCTGCCCAGGATGGTCTTGAACTCCTGAGCTCAAGTGATCCACCTACCTCCACCTCTCAAATTGTTGGGATTACAGGCATGAGCCGCTGCATCTGGCTGGGTTTCTTTTTTATTTTACTTTGTTTTATTTTTTTGAGACAGAGTCTCACTCTGTCACCCAGACTGGAGTGCAGTGGCGTGATCTCGGCTCACTGCAACCTCTGCCTTCCAGGTTCAAGCGATTCTCCTGTCTCAGCCTCCTGAGTAGCTGGGATTACAGGCACCCACCACCATACCTGGCTAATTTTTGTATTTTTAGTAGAGACAGGGTTTCACCATGTTGGCCAGGCTGGTCTCGAACTCCTGGCCTCAAATGATCCACCTGCCTCGGCCTTCCAAAGTTCTGGGATTACAGGTGTGAGCCACTGCGCCTGGCCGGGTTTCTTTTTTTAATCCCCATATTGTCCCACTCTTGCTGTGTGGAGACTGGCCTGGGAGTTTAAGCTAAACCCTGAGGGTTCAAACACTTTCTAGTCTTAGGAGCAGTGATGTGAGCCACCTCTTCCCCTTGCTTCTCTAGCTCGCCACTGCAAAGCTGCACGTTGAGGATGGGAGAGCCGCAGGGAGGAGGAGCGTGGGTCCCTGAGTCATGTCTCAGCCAGTGCTCCCCGGTGCGGCCTTCCATCCCCATTCCCACTTTCGTGGACAGGTATGAAGAGGGTCTTAGAAACACCGGTTCCAGTGCTTGCCTCTCCCTAGTCTCTGAGGTCCCCCTATGACGTGCAGGCCATACATTCTGAACACATTGAAAGGCTTAGGCGGCCAGCTGCTCTTCTATTCCCAATAAGAAATAAACTCTGGGGATTCCTGGAATTTCCTTCTGGAGGTTTGTAAGTTCCTCTAATGTTTTTTTTTCTGGCAAGAGCCTCTCCTTAGTGTCTTTTCTGTGGGGATAGAAGAGCAGGTATAGAGCTAAGCAGGGGTGTACACTTAGCTTCCCACGGGCATGCCCTGCCCTCACCTCTTTCCCAGAGTGTGTGCCTGAGAGCCCCCTCAAGGCCTTCTCAGAGGGATCACTCCCCCGTCATATCCTCACAGGCTACTGCTACCCCTCCTACAGTTACAATGACAGCTACTAGATTGTGTGTTTATAGATATTTCTCAATATTCCACAGGAAGCATGTACCTTTTTCAGTATGAGAAAAGAAAAGGCTTGAGCTAAAACTTATAACACAATAAGTTGTCTTTACATTAAATCTCATTTCCTATAATTCTAGTAACTCCAAAGTTTTTGATAATTTGGAGGAAATTTACCAGCTGGTTTACCATTATTTTCACTCAAGAAAAAGATGTTCTCAAGAATTTGGCAATGCTGAGTGCACAAAAATATATGAATGAGACAATATTATTTTTTAAAAAATTATTTTAAAATATTTTAAGAAGAGTGAGGAGCTTTTAAGTTCTCCTTTCGTATATGTCATTGATGCATTTCTTATAAGCCATTTTTATCCATTCTTTAAAGCAGTTTGACCTAGGAGTCCTGCTAGACCATAATAAGCCCAGTTTCAAGAAGCGTACCAGAAAGTTAAAACACACAAATAAACAAACCTCAAATAAACAAATGTTCAGCTTTTCTTTGAACATCCCAGCTCTCTCACATACATTGTTCAGAGTTCTTGGACTCAATCAACAGAAATGGTGTCCTGCTGTCTGCAGCAAAAGAGAATTGATTGGAAGGCCCATTGGGACTTTGTGAGTTCAAAGGATCTGTTTGCAGAAGGGCAGGAACCATAGTCCTTTACGGTGGGAAGAGGCCAGAGGCCCCGCAGGGCCCTCAGGAGCTGGCCAGTCAGCACCACCTTCTCGGCTGTTCTTTGGGGTCTGGCATCTTGCTTCAGAGCCAGCTCCAGTTCACACCCTCCTCGCCTCTCCTGTGCTGTGGGAGGATCCGAAATGGAGATTCTGTTTTTTCCCTTCAGCTTCCACAGTAAGAGCAAGGTGCTATTTCAAACAGGGATCAGGTGCTGGGCAGTCAAGAATACAAACAACTCAACAAATGTCCTCTCTGCTTATGAGGTTTTCATAAAGAAATTTTAAATCATTTTGTGGAGGCTGGGCTCCGTGGCTCATACCTGTGATCCCAGAGCTTTGGGAGGCCAAGGAGGAAGATCACTTGAGTGCAGGAGTTTGAGACCAGCCTGGGCGACATAGCAAGACCCTGTCTCTACAAAAAATAAAAAAATTAGCCAGGTGTGGTGGCTCATGCCCGTGGCTCCACCTACTTGGGAGGCTGAGGCAGGCAGATTGCCTGAGCTCAGGAGGTTGAGGCTGCAGCAAGCCTAGATAGTGCCACTGCACTCCAGCCTAGGTGACAGTGAGACCCCCTCTCTTAAAAAAAAAAAAAAAAAAAAAAAAATCTAATGGGGCAACCATTTATTTATTAAACTGCTTTATTGAGATATAATTCACACATCATAAAATTTACTCATCTAATTATACAGTTGATTGAGTTTTAGTATATTCACAGAATGGTGCAACCACCACCACATTCTAATTTTAGGACAAACCATTTGTTTTCAAAATTGAAGATAAAGAATTCCATGTTATGCAACCTCGGCTAGATTTAGAAACACATCTGTTCCATGGGGCGGTAAGTCTCTGGCCATGAATTCCTCCTGCCTACCTCTCTTTATCCTTGAAGGCCCAAGAAGAGCAGGAGCTCAGGGTCTGCACAGCAGGTGTGGGTTCTTAGGAATGGCTCTGACTTGGTGTGGCAAGGCGGCCAGCCGGTCACTTCATGCCCTCGGGCTCCAAACGATCACATTCTGAAAGAAAGGAGAGAGCAGAGACTTCCCAGCGCTTTTTGCCCCTTTCACCAGCAGCAGACTTCGGGAAGACCCGGTCTGCTCTCTCATACCTTCCATCTTGGCTTTACTTTCCCTTTTTAAAGGAGCCCAAAGAGAAACATTCTTTAATTGCTACCCAAACCCGCCTCTAGAGGGCAGACAGTTCCCCAGCTGAGCAGGGAGGGATCCTGCATCTCCGAGCCGCCCTGCTGTTCCATCGGCAGGAACTCTTATCTAGAATTTTCTGCTTCTGGGTTCCTTCTACGTTTGCCGCAGCGCATCCCCGTGCTGGAAACGTTCCGGCGCGGTGGGGAGTGCAGGTGTTGTGGTTGTGGCTCTTTTCTTTCTGGAAAGAAATCTCTGAACCCACCCCTCCCCACACCCCAACTCAGGTTTAGAATGTATCCAAAGGACCACAAGAGAGTTCTAACCATTTTATTTCATACAAGTTACCCTTCATAGTCCCTTTAAACATTTCGATGAAATGCATGTGCCATAAAATTTACCGTTTAAACTTTTTAAGCGTACAGTTCTGTGGCATTAAGTACGTTCACATTGTTCAACAATCGCTACCAGGTGTTTTTTATCTTTGCAAACTGAAACTATACGCCCACTAAACAATAACTCTCCATTTACCCTCTCCCCAGCCACTGGCAACCAGCATTCTGCTTCTGTCTCTATGAGTTTGACTACTCCAGGAGTCTCATATAAGTGGAATCAGACAGTATTTGTCCTTTCGTAACTGGCTTATTTCACACAGCATAATGTCTTCAAGGTTCAACATATTGTAGCATGTGTCAGAATTTCCTCCTCCTCCTCCTCCTCCTGCTCCTCCTCCTCCTCTTCCTCCTCTCCCTCCTCCTCCTCCTCCTCCTCCTTCTTCTTTTTTGAGACAGGGTCTTGCTTTGTTGCCCAGGCTGGAGTGCAGTGGTGTGATCAAAGCTCATTGCAGCCTCCAACGCTTGGGCTCAAAGGATCGTCTTGCCTCAGTCTCTCGAATAACCAGGGGTACAGGCATGCACCACCATGCCCAGCTAATTTTTGAGTTTTTATTTTTGTAAAGAGAGGGCCTCACTATGCTGCCCATGCTGGTCTTGAACTCTTGGCTTCAAGGGACCCTCCTGCCTCCACCTCCCAAAGTGCTGGGATTACGGGTGTGAGCCACTACACCTGGCTCAGATTTTCTTTCGTTTTAAAGTGGAATAGTATTCCACTGTATGGCTGTGCCACATTTTCTTTATCCATTCATCTGTCAATGGGCACGTGGGTCGCTTCCACCTTTGGTTGTTGTGAAGAGTGTTGCCGCGAATGTGGGTGTGCACGTAGCCCTTTGAGTCCATGGTCTCAACTCCTTTGGGTTTTCATGATCATTTTTGCCCAACGGGAGAATAAGATAAACCTACCTTAAGGCAGGGCTTTCCCACTTTTTCGTGTTCAGGCTTACAAAGGAAATATCTGTTTGTCTCCCTGGGATTTGGAGCCTCAACAGGGTGGTGGAGGTGACTAGCCCAGCATCCTGCTGCCCCAGCTGCCCACTCCCAGACATGCTTGGACACACTGGGTAGGGGAGCTCTCTGCTCTGGATAACAAGATTCTCCAGGTTTAGAGTCCATGTGTCAAGTGGTCCGTGTGGTGCATGGAGTATAGATGCTCTAGGTGTGGGTGATGGGATGAGGTGTACGAAAAAGGCTCTCACTTCCCCTTGGCTCACACCCCTTCCTAGAGTTGGCCCTCTGTAGCCCTAGAATGAGACCCACTGGCTCTCATAGCCCCCGGCATAGCAGCTGCTTGGAACAGCTGCATAATGTTACTGAAGTGGATCAATCAAATTATCCAAAAAGCCAGCATTAGGTTAGGATGCCCGAGGCAGGCAGGCGGCTGTAGGGGCTGAGCTGGAAGACTGGACTGGGGCTGCCGCTCTGGGCGGCACTTAGAGACCAGTGTAAACTGAGCTGCGGATCCTGTTCAGAAGAAAAAGTGAGAAGGAAGCCACAGGCAGGGCTGAGCAGAGGGCAGGTACCTTGAGGGAGAGGGAGAGGAACAGGGAGAAGGAGGGGAGGGAGAGGCTGCCCCAGGACTTAGAGCTTCTGTGAGGCTTTGGGGATGCTTCTGCATTTCATTTTTGCAAAAGTCAATTCTATCGACATTACAGTCTCCTTCCCTTGAGGCAGATGGGCTGGCTTACCCACCTTGAAGGTTCTTAGGGGCAGGTGCAGTTGAGAAAAAGCCAGAACATGGGGAGGACTGCTTTGGGACTGGTGCAGTGGGAAAGAATGGCCACCAAGACAGCACTGAATGCTTCTTTTTCAAATATTTTATTAATCTGTTTGGCCAAACAGGTAATGGAAACTGAGAATAATAATTTGCTAAAAACTTCAGGTCATGAATGCCCCTTTCCCCCAGGAAACAAAAGACTCCATGGTTACAGAATGCACCATTGGGTTATGACAACATTTCAAAATAATGTTTCCATTTCATATGTAACAATGTAAACTTCAAAAATAGTAAACTCTAACCCCTGACCCTCTTTACAGATCTATCACAGATAGAATTTTCTGGCAGACCTAAATTGTGTAAGTAAACAGCCTGGTGCTTAAAAGTTTCATAAAAAGGTTTACAGATTTCAGTAAATAATTTTTCAGTCTTGGTCAGAAGTAAAAGCAGCCAGCAATTCCCCTCCTGCACAAGGTACCTTATATGGGTATTGTACACCCTGGGCCACACTCCGTATACACTGGCCATCAGCTCTGTCATTTTTGTACACAGACATACACATATATAGAGAGTTTTATTTGTTTCTAAAGATTTTTACATCTAAATTATAAGACGGCGCCAGTGACGTATCACATCACCTCGCTTCACATAGGTAAAGACGAAAATTCTGTAGAAGGCACTGTGATTTCTCTTGCACGATCTTACACAGACACATGAGAGCAGGCCAGCCGGGGCTTGGACTTATCTTGTCCTTCCTGGTACCTGGCACAGACCTGTCCTCTGATAGTTTTTGATGTTCATCATCCATTTCTGCCTTGCCTCTTCACATCCCAGACATCCTTCCCTCCCTTCTTCCATCCCTCCATCCATCCATCCAAATAAATTGACAGTTATCTTTTGGTTCATTGAAACTCCTTAAAATTAAGAGTACAGCTCTGGTATAAAACAAAATATGACCTACCATAGCTGAAAAATAATCACAGTGTACAATGTCATGTTCAGTTGCTAAGATTCTAAACACTTGCCCTGACTTGTCAAGAACGTCAGCCATCCAAAACGATCTATGCAGGGATCTTTTAAACCCACTTTACATTCGTTGGAAAAGCACTAAGAGGTTCTTCTTTTCTCTTTTGTATTGAATTGGTACCCTTTAGTGGAAGGTCTGATGTGGAAAAGTGCAAGCAAATTGGACATGCCAATAAATACCATAGAACTTACCGCAGATGACCAAAACTGTACAGGTATGTACACCTTACCCAACTGAGGTTCCTCCCGGCAGGAATAGACCTCCCAGTCATTACCACCGAGTTCTAGAGGAGTGGTGTTAGCGGGCGAAGGAAGGGCGGGCTCTTCTGTTCTTGCTCTGAGGTCCTGAGCTCAGGTCGGCAGCGCCCTCTGCAGGCTCCTCCTTCTTCCTCACTTTGAGGCGGGTGAGCAGCTTGATCAACCACACATCCCACTCCTCTGGCAGGAGCAGGAGGAGAAAACCCAGGCCGATGATGATGATGGCGATGACCCGGACCCCATTGAAGACAATCTGACTGGTGTAGTGATCAATCACTGTGGGAGACAGAGCATGGAGGTTACCCAGCTGCAGGGCTGGGGGCATGTCCCCGGAGAGCGGGCAGGGCCTGGGGGCATCCTCCTCTGCCTGGCAGTGTTGTGGTCTTGCCTGGACCATAGGATTCTCCTCAGTATGATTTTGTTCCAGGTGGGCTGGGGTTACCTCTCGTAAATCACCCTTAACTTTATAAAACCTCTCTGGTATGAGGCCTTGCATTTGTATGTCACCTCCCAAAACTGACTTGGTAGTTCAAACATTGATATATGTGATTAAAAAAAGTGAATGAAGGGCAATTGAGGAGATGAGAGAGAGAGAGAGAGAGATAGATATTACACACACACACACACATTTGACCCTTGAACAACATGGGTTTGAACTGTACAGATCCACTTATATGTAGATTTTCTTCCACCTCTGCCACACCAAGACAGAAAGACCAGCCCCTCCTCTTCCTTCTCCTCCTCAGCCTACTCAATGTGAAGACGACCGTGAAGATGAAGCCCTTTATGATGGCCCACTTCCACTTAACGGGTAGCAAATAGACTTTCTCTTTCTTATGATTTTCTTAATAACATTTTCTTTTCTTCAGCTTTATTGTAAGAGTACAATATATCATACAAATAACACACACGATATATGTGAATCAACTGTTTTTCATCAGTGAGGCTTCTGCTCAATAGTACCCCATTAGTAGTTAAGTTTTTGGGGAACTGACAGTTGTATGTGGATTTTCAACTATTCAGGGGTTGGTGCCCCCACTCTTTCTACATTGTTCAAGGGTCAACTGTATTTTTTTTTTTTTTTTTTTTGAGACAGTGTCTCACTCTGTCATGCAAGCTGGAGTGCAGTGGTGCGATCAGGGCTCACTGCAACCTCTACCTCCCGGGCTCTAGTGATCCTCCCATCCAGCCTCCTGAGTAGCTGGGACTATAGGTGCCACCATGCTTGGCTAATTTTTGTTATTATTATTACTGTTTTGTAGAGATGGGGTTTTGTCATGTTGCTCAGGCTGGTGTAGAACTCCTGGGCTCAAGCGATCGTCCCACCTTGGCCTCCCAAAGTGCTAGGATTACAGGCGTGAGCTCCCGTGCCTGGTCCGTATTTCAGTTTTTAATATTGGTTAAACATTCTGTTAATTCAGCAGATAAGGAAAACGAACCAGCCAGTCCTGTGAGCAGATGTCAGGGAGAACCCAAAAGCCGGGCAATGACTCTGCTTTGACAAGTGAGATACGCAGCAGGTTCCCCGGCTTCTCGCTTCCAATCAAGAGTGGCCTGGGATTCCTTTTTTGGACTCATCATTAAACCTTTTATGTTGCAGGTAAGTAATGAAAAATTATTTTAATTAATCCCTCAAACACCTGGCCATATTGTACACTCAAAGTAAGTTTCTATACAAGACAACTGGAACATGCCTTCTGGAGACAGGAACACGGTGTGACTACAAACTAAAGATGCAAAGAATGTAGGGGGAGAATGGTGACAAGAGATTTTTCAGAAGCCTGCAGTGTCTGGACCATTTTCCTTTTTTACCAGCTGTCTAGGAGCTCAGGTGCTTTCTGCATTTTGAAATGCTGTCTCATTGATTATTTCATCTGGTTGTCACATCAACCGAGGTAGCAAGGGTAGGTATGATTTCTCATTTGCAGGGGAGGCAAGCTAAGGCTCAGAGAGCAAATGAGTTGGGACCACAGATCTCCAGGTGGGCTGTGGTGGTGCTGGGCCCGAGCCCTGTCTCCTGACGCCTCCCCCAGGCCTGGTACTGCCGCCGCTGTGAGGCAGTCCTTCCAGAGGAGTCTGGGCTGTGGTGGGGCAGAGAGGTCCAGGGCCTGTGGAATGGGAGCGGTGGGAAACATGGGGAAAGGCTTGGGAAATTGGGGTGCCTGCAGGCATACTCACCACCACATTGAACAGGATAAGGGTTTGCCATTCCCTTGGGGTTGGGGGTGGCGGTGGTCTTTTAATGGCCTGGAAGTGGCAGGATTTGGGAGGTGGCTTTGGAGGAAGCTGTGCCAGGGACAAAGGAGTGAGTGTTCTGGGGAGGACAGATTCACAGCCCTTTTCTCGCTGAGAGAAGGATGCCTAGGGAGTTCAGGTGTGAGGCTAGGAGGTTCTGGGAAGCAAATCCAAAATTCCCATCCGTGTGAGCCAGGAAAAGGAAGGTGGTGAGGGGCAGGTGAAGACAAGCTTCTGAAAGAGCTGTCAACTGTGTGCGCCTTGGCAACAAGTCCCCAGGGGAAAACAAAGGGCGGTCCCGAGTTCCTGGGCAAAGGACATTCCCTCCCTGTCTTCCTGGAGGTCAGGGAAAATCACATTCATGCTTCTTCAGCTTGTCAGCGTGAATCTACCTCATGCCTTGAGCAAATTTTCTCCCCCAGAAAGTTACCTGCAAAAGTTACATTTTTTTCTGCTACATAATTGCCTACATTTTTTAATAATGCTGATGAGATTCATTTCTGCTCCCCATACCAGTTAGATCCAGATGGCTTTAGACTTACTGTATCTTGAAGTGGTATGTGAAAATCAGCCCATTATGGAGAAAATATTGCATATATAACGACTATTAACATTTCACCTAAATGCTTTTATTTATTTATTTATTTTTGGCAGATGGTTAAACACGCATTCTATAGGAGACACAGCAAGAATATATGTAAGTATGTATGTGAGAGTATGTGTGTGTATGAGTGTGTGTGTATGCATGAGTGTGTATGTGTGTGCATGTGTGAGTGTGTATGTATGAATGTGTGTATGTGTGTGTATGAGTAGGTGACTGAGTGTGTGTGCTTATGTGCAGATATAGAAAGCCGCATAGAGTTACCTGCATTCACAGGTACGCTGAGGACGATTCCAAGAGACATCAGAGTGGGATATGTAACAGCAATTCCAAAATTTAATACAATATTGAATGCTGAAATAAAGAATGTAAATAACGAGTGTTATTCACGACTGCTCTGTACTTTACCTCCCTGCTGGCCTATCTGACCCAGGTTTCGCTGATGGGGCTGGAGTCATAGGAGTTACAATGACCCTTTGCTCTGATTCAGTGAACTCAGAGTTCCTCTGGGGGTTCCAGGACTTGGGACCAGGAGCAGACACTCTGAGTACTCAGCCCCTCTGTTCCCTGATTTTGAAGAAGGGAAATAAGTTTGGAAATGGTAACCATTGAGAAGGTGACTGGGACCATCTTACCAGTTTTGCTTTTCTCTGCTGCTGGCAATGAACAGGAGCTCTGGGAATTTTTTTTTTTTTTTTTTTGGTGAGGCACGGTCTTGCACTATCACCCAGGCTGGAGTGTAGCACACTGTGGTGCAATCACAGCTCACTGCAGCCTCAACCCCTCTGCTCAAGTGATCCTCCCCCTTTAGCCTCTTGAGTAGCTGGCACTACAGATGCACACCACTGCACCTGGCTAATTTTTAAATGTTTATTGGAGATGAGGTCTCATCATGTTTCCCAGGCTGTTCTTGAACTCCTGGGCTCAAGCGATCCTCCCGCCTTGGCCTCCCAAAGTGCTGGGATTATAGGCATGAACCATTGTGCCTGGCTGTGTTTTTAGATGGAAATTGGATAAGTCACCTCCTTGGTTGCATTCCTGCCTAGCTCTAGACTTATATCAAGTAATGGAGACAATGATGATGATGACATTAATAATAATGATAATCTATGGTATTCTATAGTATTTATTGAACATTGACACTTATCAGGCAATTTTTTTTTTTTTTTTTTTTTTTTTTTTGAGATGAAGTCTTGTTCTGTCCCCCAGGCTGGAGTGCAGTGGCATGATCTCGGCTCACTGCAAGCTCCGCCTCCCGGGTTCACGCCATTCTCCTGCCTCAGCCTCCCGAGTAGCTGGGACTACAGGCGCCCGCCACCACGCTCAGCTAAGTTTTTGTATTTTTAGTAGAGACGGGGTTTCACCGTGTTAGCCAGGATGGTCTCAATCTCCTGATGTTGTGATCTGCCCGCCTCGGCCTCCCAAACTGCTGGGATTACAGGCATGAGCCACCACGCCTGGCCCTTATCAGGCAATGTTTTAAGAGCTCTGCAGGTGTTAATTTACCAGCTCCTTGCTGTACTATGCTTAGTAGGTAACATGCAACACACTGGGCTATTAGTTCATTATTCAGAGCAGCAGTGACCACTGTGACTACTACATTGATACTGGTTCTGGAATTCGAATCCAATGTCATCCTTTCAAAGACTACTTTGTGAAACAGAAATATCTTAAAAACCGGTGAGAACTAAAGAATAGCAATGAGCACTGTTTTCTGCCTTCAGGGAACATGTCTCCTAAGGGTCCTCTGCTGGTGATTGCTTTCTGGGAATTCTGGACAGCTGGTCACCACTTACTCAATAAGAGAACTGAAAATCCACAAAGATTCCCCCATGGAATGTCATCAAAAGAGCTCCAGTATTCCACTTTGGTAAAGTAGAGGATAATAGGAATGCAGGTGATGAAGAGGATGTTAAACACACCCAAGATGGACAAAAATAAGGCGGCTTCTCCAAACTTAGCACTGCCCAGGAGGAGCTTGAACAAAACCTGTAGGAGAAAGCAGAGGAGGACGGGGTGAAGGCTCACCTCAGACCCCAACATGATGTAAGTGAAGCAGAGTTCATTCCACAACGCTGGGGTTGCACTGCAGGATGGAAACCAGATTTCAGGCGAATTCCATGGGGTTTGACCTGTGTTCATTTGCACACATATTCAAATCCCAGTGACATGGCAGAGGAGAGTTGCTCTTTGGTTATAGAGAAAGCATCTTTGGGAGTCATGGGTTTTCATACTAGGTTTGATTTGTCTGTGTTGTGTTCCTGACACTACATCACTCAAAAACATCTGCCATGATTACACATCCTCTCAGAGACCCCTAGAAGGGATCCTTGACCCTGTATAAGCAGGTTGAACACCATTGCTCCCAAGAAAGAGTGCTCTGGCTGCAAAGACATTTTCTGTAAATCAAGGGTGGAGGGATTTTGCTCATATCTGCTCCATCCCACCATGTCCATTCCAGAAATGGCATGGGTTTTAGTGGAATGCACCAAACTTTTATTTTCTTGCACCTGTTCTTTTTTGCATATCATTTCAGGGGTTTGGAAGGCCAGGAGGAGAGGGCAAATGTGATGGGAGTGGCCAGGAGCTGAACTGAGAGATGCAGGTGGCCCCAGGGCAGCTCCTGTGCTGAGTGAGCTGTTGGTCTAATTTGAGTCTCCGCATCAGTCTCTCTTACTTTTCCTGCTTTCTCTTTGTTCAGCCCCTTCCCAACTCGTTCATGTATTTCCTAAAAAATGTGCAAGAAGTATGGACGGGGAAGTAAATGGCTTTCAGCCTCTCACCTAGGAGGCCCCATGGACAAGTTGCAGGTGGTAGAGGAGTTGGACATGGGAATCTGAATCAGAATATTGTGTTCATTGTGGATTGTGTTTCTCCCTGTTGTTTTGCTCCTCATTAGGCCACAGCGATTTGAGTCTAGCAGAGTGTATGTAGCCTTCTAATATCTTCTGCATTTGGACGGTTGCTAGAGTCTCAGAGTGGTGCTCGATAATCGCATCTCCTCAGTGAGAGGTGTTCAGAGAAAGAAAATGACAGGTGTGTCTTCCTCTGTGGGAGGTGAGGGCAGGGAGGTGATAAAGGATAAGGCTGAGTTATTTCACTTGCCCAAAACCAGAACACATGGTACTCACAGAGCTGGGGGAAAGAATGTCTTTTCTTATGACTCTCTACAGTACTTAAATTATATCGGTCCTATTGTCTGCATCCACAAAGGGCTGATAAGTCTCAAAACTCAAATCTCATTTCTCGTTGAATCTTCTAGGTCAGTTCTCCAACTTGGAGTCCTGAAAATATTTGCATTCTCTGCAATGGATCTTAGGAGAAGGAGAGAGGAGGAGAAGGGAAGTGAGGGGGGAGAGCAGCCAGGAGACTTGATAAAGTAGGAGGTGAACAGAGAAAGGGACCTGAGTGCGGGAATAAAAATTTGTTTCCTCTAGACCTGAAGTTGGCAAGTGCTTTCCCATGGTTCCCAACATTTCATCAAAATACTTTATTATCCCCATATTACAGCTGTTGTACTTTTATTTATTTAGCCTTCAAGGCAGTACTGGAAATGCATATGGATTCATAGCGAGCAGTGGAGGCTGCAAAAACTGTGTGGGCAAAGATTTACATGACAAAGCTGCACCAGATATTCAAGTCTTCCCACCCCATAGGGTGGCAAATGATCTGAGCAAACAATGAGCTTGTCGGCTGCCATCAATGACGTCAGGAATCTGACTGTGCCTGTGCGGATGGGCACCACTCATTTTATCTCAGATGCTGCAACGATGTGGCTACAGATAGAAAGGCCCAGAGAGCCAAAGCCAAGAGCAGTGGCACACCTCCCCCTTGCCCTTGACTGAAGTCTCTGTCTGCCTGTTGCACAGTTGACTCCAGCTATCTAGAGCTGCCTGTCCTGAAGCACAAGTATCATCAGAAGCTCTTGAAAAGTAAAGGACCAGCCATCTAAAGCCGGCTGTGCTGGCTGAGGAGAGCCCAGCCAGCTGAGAGGGTTCGCTCCCCGCGCATACCTTGTAGAGGGCAGACATGGATGCTGAGGCCACCACCAGTGCGATGCCGATGACGGAGTGGCTGTGGAAGCCGTCAGCATAGGTCATCATCACAATGCCAGCGATGGCGAGGATGGCGGCCACAATCTGGACGGATGGAAGAAAATGCTGGTCAGGGAAGTCCGGATGGAGTCAGAGGGGCCACGCAAGCGCCAAAGACCCGGAAATGCACGTGGGGTTCGGCCACGTGAGGGGAAAATGGTGTCTCCTTTTTGTTCCTCCTTGGGGAGCAACAGGCAAAGGCTGACTCTTGTCTAAATTTTTGTTGCTGCTTAGGGCACTTAGCAAAGCTTGGCTTGGCCAAAGAACAGAAACTGCTGGCAGCAAGGAATGGGTGGCATGGTGGTGGCCAGTCACTGCGGTTCTTAGGGACCCGAGAAGGAGGTGGTCATGGTTGCAGTGGCAGGTTATTAAATGGTCATGACAAGGCCTGGCAGATAATCCCTGGGCAGCCCCCGGAGATGACCTGAGTTCTTTCCCAGCCTTCTGAAAGTACCTCCTGTGACCTTGCTTTTATGTATTTCATATCTCAACAGGGAAGCCACTATGAGGACAGAAGATCTTGTCCCCATTTTCTACCCCAGCAGTGGGGCCTGACAGAATGTCACCTGCCAATCAAGGCTACAAACAATGTCCTAACCTTGGAGGTGCAGTTCCTTTCCTCTGTGGCCGTAGGCTCCTCCACCCTACCCACCAAGGCTCCCCTCAATCCTGTTATTGTCCTGATACTGACTTCTCAGATGGGACAGAGGTCTCATGGAGATGTACACATTACTCTTGTGCAAAGTGAAATTGCCAGAGTAAATAGGAGATAAACCATCTGGGACAATATTCCTCAAAGGGGAAAATGCACCAGCACAGAGAATCAATACAAGGACTGATCTGAAGTAGCCATGAAGCTGCAGAAATGTCACCAGGTGGGAGGTGGAGAGGGGGTTGCAGTCAGTAGAACAAATGTGTGCAGGAGAAGTTTCCACTTCTGGATTTACTGAGAATTTTATCCCTCTTATGAATCATTCAAAATCAACTCCAGCTGTCTAAAACAATATCAAATAGCTAAGGTTAACTGAGTGGTCATAGCAGGTATGTTTCTATGTATGTTCTCATTTTGTACCACAGTAGATATTGTCATTCACCTCATTTTGTAGACATGAAAACTAGGCTCACAAAGCTTGCCAAACCCACACAGCTGGTATGTGGAAGAGCAGAGTCAGATTTCAGGTCTGCCTGACTGCAAAGTTGATAATTACGTATATATACAGGAACGCATGATTCACATGGGAAGTACTGCCAACTTACTGTTAGATTCAAATTGAGGTTGCCTTCGTAGTTAAAACATAAGATGTTTAGGTTAGTGAAACATAACGTGGCTTAATCTCACGCAGTATGTCTGAGTTACGTACTTCTCTTAGCGTATACCTCATACGCTATATTTCTATACAATGCTGTATCCACCCTTAACGCAGAGGCATTGAGAGAGCAGGTGGTTATCGTGTACGAGAGAACTCCCTGGCCCAATCTGTCTGCGTGTTCTTCCTGGTATGGGAATTCACTTGCAGTCCGCCACACCGCTTTGCATCAGATATATGCCTACATTTCATATTCAAATGCTACATGGACTGTGTAAAAGTGTTCATTAAGAGAAAGAAACAGAGATAGCAATACCATAAGGGAATTTTTCCCCACAGGAAAATAAAAAAGGGAAAAGTGAGAAAGCAGGTGGGGAAAGGGTTGGTTTCTGCTCCAGAGAACACATGTAATGCAAGGGTGTTGCCAGCAACATGCCAACCGGGGCAGGCATCAGAGGACTCCCAGTGAAAAGACAGGAGAAAGGAATGGAGAGAAGAAAATGGCCCAATTCCAGAAGCTTGGTGCATCTCCCCTCTGGAGATACCCTTTGTTTGTTTGTTTTATTTTGTTTTATTTTGAGACAGATTCTTGCTCTGCTGCCCAGGCTGGAGTGCAATGGCACTATCTCGGCTCACTGCAACCTCTGCCTCCAGGGTTCAAGTGATTCTCCTGCCTCAGCCTCCGGAGTAGCTGGGACTACAGGCGCCTGCCACCACACCTGGCTAAATTTTATATTTTTAGTAGAGATGGGGTTTCACCATGTTAACCAGGCTGGTCTCCGACTCCTGACCTCAGGTTATCCACACACCTTGGCTTTCCAAAGTGCTGGGACTACAGATGTGAGCCACCGCACCTGGCCTGGAGCTACTTTTTATTGAGCCTTTCCAGGCTTACGGCTGAAGTTGGAAGAAATGAAGGACAGTGAGGGGTAATTTTTTCTGAAGACTTGAAGGGTAGATTTCCAACCTCTTCCTCTCTCCTCTATTGATTAAATAATAAACAGCTAAAAGCTTCTGCCTGGGCTGCACTGTGTGGCTAAGCTGCAGGAAGGGACAAGGGGGTAGGAAATGAGAGCATGGTTGGCCATTGACCTTTTGGTCTGTTGAGATAAACATCAGAGAAGCCCGTGCCACTCCATCAGTTCATTCTGACAGACAGGCAGGGGACTCTGATCTCCTCCTCCACACCTCCCAGCCTTCTCCTGGGGGTCCCACCCACAAGGCACAGTGTTGACAGCCCTGGCTGTGGACCTTCCACTCTCCAGACATCAGCAGCCCCGCAACGACCGGCCCCATGTGCTGGGATGTGAACTGGGGCTCCTGCCTCACTCTCAATATGCTGTGGGGCGCAGCAGGGTTGGAACGTGCCCTGTGCCTTTGGGAGCAGAGCTCAAGATTCCTTCCTGATGCCTGGAATTCCTGTTAAGTTTCCAGTTCTATCTTTTAAAAAGTATGTGCATATGTTACATTTGACACCCTAACACATCTGAGT
Source organism: Theropithecus gelada (assembly GCF_003255815.1). NCBI lineage: Eukaryota > Metazoa > Chordata > Mammalia > Primates > Cercopithecidae > Theropithecus > Theropithecus gelada. Next base: position 208,132,525 of record NC_037668.1, on the reverse strand, counting down.
TTCTTGGTTTTCATGTGAAAATATTTTCTTGCCCATTTCCTGCACTAAAACAAACTCTCTAGGAAGGCCAGTCAAGTCCGCCCCGTGGTTCCATGTGCTCCACGTACATCTTCTCCCTACCGGGGCCCCTGGACAGGTGCTGAGAGTGGGTTTGGAATCATGACATCGGAGCTTCCTTGACCTCCCCATGCCTCTCTTTCCTTACACTTTCCTGTCCCCCCGGCCCTCAGTGTTCCCCACAGAACAATCCTAAAACAAAGCCTGATGGGTCACGGTGGCCCAAGACCGAGATGGGTAAGAACCACCATCTCTGCTTTGTCTGCTTTGTCTAGGGAACAGTTAGCTGGAGGTAAGGAAGGAACACAGGCCGGGGGTTGCTGCGTAGCGTCTTCATGTCCTCACCCAGCGTGGTGACCCACTGTCATAACCTGCCGGCTGCCAGAGCTCCAGGTCTGAGTCCCACGCACCCAGGCATGAGTCACAGACACACCACTCATCTCCATGACAGTTCTGCTCCCTGCTCCCTGGGGGGCTGAATGGGAAGGCAAGGGAAACCCTTGAGCCTTAAAGAGGAGAGAGGAGGGTTGGTGGTGCCCTAGGTGAGGTCTAATCACCATTCAGACTAGGGCTCCTCCTGCTTAGTCTTGCTAAAAGGTGGCAAGGCCTGGAGCAGTGGCTCACACCTGTAATCTCAGTGCTTTGGGAGGCTGAGGCAGGCAGATTGCTTGGACCCATGAGTTCGAGACCAGCCTGGGCAACATGGTGAGGTTCTGTCTCTACAAAATATACAAAAAATTAGCTGGGCACGGTGGCATGCCCCTGTACTACCAGCTACTCAGGAGGTTGAGGTGAAAGGATCACTTGAGCCCAGAAGGCTGAGGTTGCAGTGAGCTATGATAGCACCACTGCAATCCAGCCTGGGTGACGGAGTGAGATCCTGTCTCTGCAAAACAAACAAACAAACAAACAAACAAACAAACAAACAAAAAAGCCTAAAAAACAGCAAACAACAAAACATGGCGGGCTGCATGGTCTCTGCCAAACATAACCCCATTTGGAAGCTTTTTAGATTTGCACAGCTTCAGGCGATTTTACAAAAGGGAAAAATGGATTGATTTTTAATCATCCTTCCCCCAACTCTTTCCCTCTCAGCTCCTGGCCTGCTCTCATTGACTCAAGGAATACTGGAGTTTGGAGGGAACTGGGGGGATCCTCTAGTCCACCCCTTCTACATCTGAGAGTAGAAAGTCGCCTGGGCTGTGAGCTCCACCATTGCCTGTCCACTGTATCTTTCCCCGTGCTGGGCTCAGGTTGCAGAGGGCAGCCCCCCACACAGAAGGGAGTCAGAACCAGATACCAGATACTGTTCGGGAATGGATGGCTCCTTTTGAAACACTGTAAACATTTTGATTATTGGAAGCATCAGCTGGAATCTGATTGAGATGGGAACTGATCTTGGAAAAAGGTCCATGATCCCCAGGAATGTGCCGCTAGGGTTTGAGGACCCCATGGGTGACCTCTCAGCTCACCTTCTGGCTCCTTCCCCTGCCTTCCTGGTTTAAAGACCCTCACTGTGATGGGTGGTCCCGAACAGCCCTGAACAATCGGAGACTCTCACCTCCCATTTTCCTTGACATAGAGGCTGTGGGTGGTCTCACTCAGCCTAGTCACAGCTGATGGGCAGTGTACACCCAGGGTTCTACCTGCTCTCATCCTACTCTTGCTTTTGCTACATTAAACTGCCTCTCTAAATGTTTATCCACCAACAAGAGAATTGGGCTGATCCATCAGCCTCCTCCAATTGAGAAGGAATAATAAGAATAACGCCATTGAGAAAAGATACCACTTATTGAGTTTTATGTGCGAGGCATGCATCATCTTATTCTCACAACTGTTTTCTAAGATGAGTAGTAATATTCTCTCCATTTAACAGAGGGTCAGGGACATTTACTAGTTTGCTCAAGGTCCAAACAGCTTATAAGAGTGGAGCCAAGATCTGTGACCTTGTCATTAACTCTAGCCTAGGACATCTCCATTGCTGAGCTAGAATCCTGACCTAGAGAAGCAGGGAACATATAGAAAGCACACCTAAGCAGAGAGTCAGATGGCAACACAAGGAGCCAGCTTGGCTCCTTCCAAACAGACACTCCAATGGCTTCTCACCCTCTCATACCGTACGTGGCCAGGAATCTCCCCAGCATGATAAGACACGTTTGCTTCCTTCTGGATCTGCGCACATGACCTAGACTTATGGATGTTTTCCAGGAACCATGGCCCTTGTGGTTTGAGTAATTGCCTTAATAACACAAGTCTCCTTAGCAGCCAATTCCACAAACATAAGGCTGTGCCTTTGACATGGTTTTTATGTCTGCTTGGCTCTGAAGCTCATATGCTCAGCCCTCCAGGATGGAGAACCACGTTAATTCTTTTCAGTCTTTGGAAATTACCTAACAGACAGTGCTAGCCAACCCAGGTCTGAGTGAAGTCTGAGCGGTCCCATGCACCAGCTAGATATTATCTTGGAACTAAATCTCCATCTGTTTATCAAGGAGAATCTTTCAGTCCCTTTGGCACGTGGCAGTGTCTCCTGATGGATTTTGCTAGCTCTCTGAACTCCTGAAGAAGAGAAAAGGGTGCTCCAACACAACCTGTGGCAGGAAGCTTTTAGATGACTGGTCATGCACTTCCAAGAGGAATAATGGTTATTAGAGAGACTCACAACTGCACAGTGCTTTGCAAGTTACAGAATGCCATCAATGCCATCACTGACACTGGCTCCTGGGAGCTTCATTCAGTGTCAGTCTAGTACCAAAGGCCTTCAACACAAAACTTGGCTCAGTACACAGTGATCAGCAACAGACCAAACCAATCAAGTGGCCAGCATGGCCAGAATGTGCCATATTCCGAGGATGATTGTTGGGTGGGGGGTTGGAGGGGTCTTATCCATGTATAGCAATATAGATCTGGAAGCATCATATTGCTTTCTATGAATTTAGGAGTACTTTTCAAGTTTTTCACACCTCCTTCTCTTAATCTCAAAAAAAAAAAAATGGGTTTCTTCTGCTAGATGTAGAATTAACCTTGAAGCTTCTCTTCCAGGAACAGGGTCTCATTTGGAATTTTCTAGGGACATCTGAGTCATGCCAAAAATTTCCATAAATTCTCCTGGCTCTTTACATCAAAATAAAGTCAGGAAGGACATGGGTGGGTGGCAGGGGGACCCAGGACATTCAAGGCTTCAGCATCGAGGCAGGCAGGCTGCTGGGTGGCTCGCTGTGAGAAGTATCTGCATTTCTTGCAGAGATGCATCAGATCATTTATTTGCTGAAAGCTTTTCTGGTGGCACAGAGAGTGAGTTTTTCTTCCAAAATTAACATTAAGCCTCAAAACAAATTTTCCCCCTACTGGAAGCTAAAAATATAACTCAGAAGTTGACTCATGTCCCCACTGCTGTTTGGGTAACTTAGGTGGGTGTGAATGCACCATTAGGGTGATGTCATTGTTCCCAGGACAGGGAGGGAAGGCCGGAAGTAGAGGGCCCTGCACTGGTGGCCAGCAGGGCTTGCTTTCATGGGACTGACCCTCAAACCGGCTCTTAGCTTTGTGGCTGAAGCGGGAAGCTGTACACTAACTGCAAAAGAACTAGTGGCCTGGCCAAATGCTCTCGGCGCTGGTTTGCAGCAAGGTGATGACGGGTCAGTGGCAGCTCCTGGCCACAAGAGGGAGCCAGTCAGAAGTCACTAGTGTTCTGCCGGGTGCGAAACGTCTCCTGTTTCTTCTATTCGGGGGAATCGCTCTATATTTCAGCTGATATTTGATAGTGCACGTGTCCTATTTCATACAGCTGTTATGAAATCCGATGAGCTAACTTTGACTAGCTTCTAATGTAATTGACTGAGTCTCGGTTGTAAAATGAGAGGTAATTCAAGGGATATAATTTCACTCCCCCTTGGTCATTGGTTAGAAGTGAAGCTGGCCCTTCACAGTTGGGACTCAGCGTGAGTGTGTCTGGCCCACTCTGGCTGTGTACACACGGCCCAGGCAAAGGGCCAAGACTGCATGCATGCATGGATGCGGAAGGATCCTTCGGGTTTCACGCACATCCTCACCCGAGAGTGGCAGTGTTAGCAGAAAGCTCCAGGCTGCAGGGCACGGTCATGCCACGCACTGCAGCCGGGAAAGCCGCCCATGAGAGACTGGGTGAGCACGCAGAGAGCGGAGCATATCGCCATTCCCAGGCTGGGTCCCCGACTGGCACACACTTTAGGGAATGCTTATTGAAATGCTTGAAATGAAAGGTGCTTTAATGAATGCTTGTCTAGTATGGTTTGCAAGCAAGAAGGTTGGCAAGGCACACCAAGAACCGGGCCCTCTGCTGGGCTCATTTTCTGCTGCAAATCAGAAGGAAAGTGGTCAGCAGCTTATGCTCATGGTCCAGCACATGGAGCTAAGCAAGCCGATGGGCAGGTTTTGGTTGACATGACTGAGTGAGGGAGGAAGACAGATAATAAGGAACTTACCCTCACTCCCATGAATCTGTCCCTGAGAACGATCCATGAGAGCAAGAACACAAAAGCTTTGTTGCAGCAGAACAACACGGAGACATCCGTAGTGTTTATTTTCTTTATTGCATGTAAGTACAGGTAGTTTGTGAGTGTCCAAAGAACACCAAAGGGTGCTGCCTTGGTAAAAAACACCTTCAAAGTCAAGCCATTGTCTCCAAAAAATCGACAGCATTCCCTAAAACAAGGAAAGAGAGGCATTGTTATTATTTTCCTGGGTTCAGACAGATCATTTATTTCCTATACCAAGTTTTTTTTTTTTTTTTTTTTTAAGCAAATATAAGAAGGGGCAGGGTTTTAAAATTATTATTTTTAATAAACATTTTTCTATTAAAGCCCTTCAACCTACTGCTTTAGTCCACTGAAACAAATGTTGCACAGTGATCTGATGTCACAGATTCTTCCTTCTGTTCATGTTAAGCTTAGAATTTATGGTTCTATACAGAAGGTAATGTTGGCGCTATCTGACTCGAAGGCCTAATTCTATGGTGATTGACTGAGGGATTCTGTTACTTGTTGAGTAGGAGAAGGGGTTCACCACACCTTTTTATTGGGGTGGGCATTGTTGTGGGGGAAGGATGGTAATGGAGGAGGATGGATACTCTAAGACAGGGTGTCTAATCTTTTGGCTTTTCTGGGTCACATTAGAAGAAGAATTGTCTTAGGCCACATATAAACTACACTAGCACTAACGATAGGTGATGAGCTACTAAAAGAAATCACACACAAAAAAATCTCATAATGTTTTAAGAAAGTTTACAAATTCGTGTTGGGCCTCATTCAAAGCCAGCCTGGACCACATGTGGCCTGCGGGACAGGGGTTGGACAAGCTTGGTCTAAGAGAACACATTGAAACAACTTTTAAAAAATGTTGCCCTCAATTGGAATTACCTTTGTGATCAGGCAGGGGCAGTCACTTCTTGGGCATATCTAATACCTTTTGGCTATGACACGAATAGTGTTAACTCGCGACCTATTTTCTCCCTGAGGCCATTTTTTGGGTACTTATTCCACCATGTGGAAGTCCCACTTCTCTAAGAGACTATCTAGCACAGGAAGAATAAGCAGATCCAAAAGTTCAGAGTCTAACGTGGGAATGAGATGAGGAAACATCTGTAGAAGAAAGTCTTTTGATGCCATTCTAGAGTCTAGGGGGAAGGATCACAGATAGTTCAAAAAATCTTTAAGAAAATTAAAGCCAGTCTTCCACATGCAGAAGAAGGAAGTAGAGGAGGCCGTGGGGGGCTCGGGTGTGGAGAGAGGCCACTGAGAAGGCTTGGTCGACAGCTGCCTGTTTCCTTGACTGTCAGGGAGTGAAGATCATTGCTGGGTTGGGCCCGATGAGCCAGGCAAGGAGATGGACGAGAGAGGAGGCACTGCTCTGAGGAAGTCCCTGTCCAGGCTCATGGACGTGGTGCAGCACTGCCACAGGTGGGGATGGCCTGCCAGCAGGAAGGGAGTCAGCCTGCTAGTGATCTAGAAATAGACTCAGTCCCAAAAGAACTGCCACGAGAGCAAAAGAAAAGACATCTCTAGAACAAAGCAAATGCACTAGGTTGGGGGAATAGCTCTGTTCTGTGCCACTTAATATTAAAATGCAGAGAAAATGGAGGAAAATTAAAAACAAGAGTCAAAGGGGATTGGGTAAGATTTTAAATTTAATTTTACTGTCTATTCTTCCTATCAATCTAGAAGGAAATCTGTCTTTGTTCATGACTCAACTATGGGATGTCCATAGCACGAACAAGAAAACTCCTTAGAGAAAGGCATGAGAGCCCAGGATACTGAGAGAGGAGAAACACACTTACCGTTTTGTAGAGTCTGGTGCAGTTTGGCCACCTTTCTCTGCACACAGAGTCCTATGTTGCTTCTGAACAAACCGGGGCCAGGTAAAACATTCACATCACTAAATTTATCACGAGACCGATTCAACTGAATTGATTCCATTTTGGCTTTATATAGCTGCAACCCTCATCTAACTGAGAGGCTGATATTTCTTTTTGCCACGTATTTTTTCATACGGTATTCCAGCTACATTTTCTATGGGGTTTTCCCAAGCCCCTGTTTGCAGAAGACTCTGTTCCCCCAGGGGCAGTGACTGTGAATGATGGCTTCCTTTATGTTTGTGATTATGGTGGCTACAAAGTGATGCTGGTCCATTCAGTATGACCAAAATAAAATACCAATATTCTTTCTGGCCACTAATGCCATCCTATCTCCACCATACTTAGAGGTTTCCCTTTCTAAGAGAAGAACATCACACAAGTAGAATTTCCAATTTCCAGCTGGCTCACTGTCATGAAAAATAATTCATGTTCTGGAAGGGGCCATCCAAAGCTGACTGGACAACCTACTTCCTCTCTGAAAATCCATATCTGACTCCTCCAAAGCCTGATTGTTGTAGGTGGGATGGATAAGGGAGGTAGGGCACAGACATTGCTTGGTATTGATGGCCCAAGTTGCTAGAAATGGGAAGGGAGTGGGGATCCCATCCTGGAGATGAAAAAGGTGAGACTCTGAGGCCTGGCAGAGTCCTGCTGGCCCTTTAAGGCATCATGGCCAGGAGATCACAGCATAGGTTGGTGGATCTTGGTTCTAATGAGACCAAGACAATTGGCCCCCTGGACCTGTGAGCCTCGTGATATTTTGAGACCAAAGACTATGCACTAATCTTCAGTGCTAAGAGATTAGTGCACAGTCTTCGGTCTTAAAACAGCGTAATATTGGCCCGGAGCGGTGGCTCACACCTGTAATCCCAGCACTTTGAGAGGCCAAGGCGGGTGGATCACTTGAGGTCAGGAGTTTGAGACTAGCCTGGCCAACATGGTGAAACCCCGTCTCTACTAAAAATACAAAAATTAGCCAGGCATGATGGCAGGCGCCTGTAATCCCAGCTACTCGGGAGGCTGAGGCAGGAGAATCACTTGAACCCGGGAGGCGGAGGTTGCAGTGAGCTGAGATTGCACCATTGCACTACAGCCTAAGTGACAAGAGCAAAACTCTGTTTCAAAAAACAAACAAACAAAAAAACCCAGCACAATATCTCAGGATCTGGCTGGCCCATGTATGTCCCTGATTGCCAGGGAACCCAAGACAGATGATGAACATGAATCCATTTCTGCCAGAGACCTCCCTCTTCTTGGTATACAAATGGAGCACAGTCAACACTCTCTTGACTGACGCCTACATAACTGACTGGACAGTCTAACGCCCTTCATTCCTTCTGCTCACTGATGCTGCTGGCAGGCTAAAGACTAGAGGGTGGCAGGTTACTTCCGGAACACTCAAGTCTTTCTGTTCCTACTGATTGAGTCACACACAAAGACTTAGATGTGTTTACTTCTGATCCTGCTTGTGCCAGTTAGTTCTTGGTATTTCAGTTACACAGTTTAATTAAATATTTCATGAACCAATGAAATATGAGTGGGAAACGAAAGCTTTTTTTCTGTGAAATCTAAATTGAGAGCTTCAAGAAGACTTAATAAAAATAAGCAATACCAAGCCAGGCGCGGTGGCTCACGCCTGTAATCCCAGCACTTTGGGAGGCTGACGTGGGTGGATCACAGGGTCAGGAGATCGAGACCATCCTGGCCAACATAGTGAAACCCCATTTCTACTAAAAACACACAAAAATTAGCTGGGCATGGTGGTGCGTGCCTGTAGTCCCAGCTACTTGGGAGGCTGAGGCAGGGGAATCGCTTGAACCTGCGAGGCGGAGGTTGTAGTGAGCCGAGATGGCGCCACTACACTGCAGCCTGGTGACAGAGTGAGACTCTGTCTCAAATAAAAAGCAATACTGCTACTGAATATTGAATTATTCAATAGAATTTTTCAAAGAAACATGGTAAAAGAAAAAATTGTAAAAATCAGTAAGTTCTGCACTTATATTATTTGACAAATACTTATGTTCTTAGTACTCTTTAAAGAATCCCAACTGGGATAGCCTAACTTGACCTGACTTTATATTCTAACTTTTCTATGAATTTCTAAAATTTGGTTATGTTATATATTTAGGGACGAGGATGGCTTACCATTTAATTCATGTCAACAAACACTGGTTTAGCACTTGCCATTCCCACAATTCTAGACAAGGCTTTGTGGTTGATACAGAAAAGGAAACTTTTTAAGCTAAGGAAACGTCTCTTTTAAACTAAGATGAGTTATTTCTTTTGTAATTTCTTCCACTTCAGTTTTTCTATTTAGTTTTTTTCTATTTCAGTTTTTCTGGTGCTTCTTTTAGTTTGATATTGGATCTTTTGGTTTGATCTTCTAATTTTCTTTTTTCCTTCTCTCTTTCTCGATCTTATTTTATGGGAGACTATCTTGACTTTATATTCCAACTCTTCCATTACATTTTAAATATTGGTATCCTCCATTTAATTTTCAAGAGCAGCTCCTGCTCATGAGAAGGTGTAATTGGGGAGATGACATTTATCCTTCAATGGGAGACAACGCAAGCCTAACATATTGACATAGGAGATAGATGGTGTGGAATATAATGATGCTATACTGGAGAACTGGGCTGATTGGATAAGTCCTCATAAAAATGTGGATTTTGAGCTGAACCGAAGGACTAAAGGATAGGAAGGATTTATATAGGTATGTGTGTGGTGTGGGGCAGAGATAATATCCTTGTAGAGGTAAGAGAAGATATTGTATCTATGAAACAAGAACAAATGGTTATTAAAAAGGCTATAATATTGGAAATTAAATATATGATGTAACTACATTTTTAAAATTAATAGACATTTTGGGAGGCCAAGGCAGGCAGATCACTTGACGTCAGGAGTTTGAGACCAGTCTGGTCAACATGGTGAAACCCTGCCTCTACTAAAAAATATATAAAAATTAGCTGGGTGTGGTGGTATGCACCTGTAGTCCCAGCTACTTGGGAGACTGAGGCATGAGAATTGCTTGAACCATGGAGGTGGAGGTTGCAGTGAGCTGAGATCACGCCACTACACTCCAGCCTGGGAAATAGAGCAAGACTCTGTCTCAAAAAAATAATTAATAGAAAAGTTGGAATATAATGTCAAAATAATCTCCCACAAAATGAGAGAGAGAGGGAGAGAGGAAGAAGGAAGGAAGGAAGGAAGGAAGGAAGGAAGGAAGGAAGGAAGGAAGGAAGGAAGGAAGGAAAATATTAGAAGATTAAACCAGAAAGTCCAATATCAAACTAAAAGAAACTCCAGAAGGAGCAAACAGAAAAAAAGAAGTGGAGGAAATTACAAAATAAATCATTCAAGACAGTTTCTCAGAACCGAAAGACATGAATCTTCACAATGTAAGGGGTCACCAAGTACCAACAAAATGAATAAAGAAAGAACCATAACAAGGCATCTGTTTGTAAAATAAAGGTATAAAGAGAAAACCTAAAATCTCCCAAGAGAAATAAAACAAACAAGGTCAAGAAATAGGAAATTGTAATCACCTCGGACACCACCACAACCAAAATGGAAGCCAGACAATCATGGCACAATGCATTAACATTTTTGAAGGAATTTTTTTTTCTAGCCAGAATTCTATCACCAATCAATTATCAATCAAAGGTGGAGGTAGACTGAAAGCATTTTCAGCTATGCAGTCCTCAACAGCGGTGTCTCCCAAGCCACTGGAGGACAGGCTGCACCAAAGCAAGGGTGGTCCGGAGGAGAAAGACGTGGCAGCTGCAAGCAGGCCAGCTCTACACGGGCAAGAAAGAAAGTGGGTCCCAGCATCAGCAGGGTGCTCTGCTGCAGACCAGGAACCACAGAAGGCTCCTGGAGGAGATTCTCTGAGGAAGTCTTATGATTAAACAGAACAGGGAAAATAGTGATAGGCTTTTGAGGTGGCAGAACGTTTAGGGGAAAAAATAACAATCATTACATGGAAATCAAGATGAATGAGACAAAAGAGGGAAATATTGTTGGCAGGAGAAATGATGGGTTTTTTACAAAAGGCGGCAGAATCAGTGAACAACATATGTGTGCTTATGATAACGCAAACACTATTAACTAAAAATTGGGATATTATTATGTTGGGGGGTGGGGAAGAAAGGGTAGGGTAAGATAGAAATCAGAGGATGTCCATATTTAAGAAATACGGAGATAAGAATTTAATTTAGCTAAATGGGTATAAATACCAGAGAAAAGTATCCGCAAGAATTGAGGGTGGCTGAGAGTAGGCAGATGTGGAGCTGGAAGAAGTTACTCCTCTTTACCATAATTCTTTTACTACTATTTTGCTTTTCCAAAGTATGTGCATGCATTAAATTGCTAAAATTAAGTTAATTAAAAACACATAAGAGAGAGGTAAAGTTTCTGTGGTTGAAGCTGAAATGTGGGCACTGAGACAGCTTTGAGGGGTGCAGTTGGAAAACCACAGAGAGAGAAAAGCCCCGCGATTAACAGTGAAGGATGCTACAGCCCAGACAGATGAAAAGATCCACTCAAGTTCCAACAGATGTGAGTAGTAGAGCCAAACCTGCAGCCTGGCTTGTTCCTCAGTGAACACTCTTATGTTCCTCTCTTTTTCCCGTACCCATTTCATCACCATTTAAATATGTCTAAGTCTTTCCAACTTCAACATACTCCTGTACAAAAGCAAGCCTCTCACCCAGCCCCTTTCCTCTGTTCCCCTTTTTCATAGCCACACTTTTCAGAATAGCCATCTACGCTCACGTTCTCCGTGACCTTGTCCTCACTGTCCAGCTGCTCTAGTCCATGCCTGCTCCCCACACTCACTCAAACCCCTGGACGAACTGTGAATGACCTTCACATTGCCAATTCCAGAAGGCACTTCTGGGTGTTCATCTTACTCTTGGAAGCCTCTGACATTGTTAACTGTTTCTCCCTGAAACACCCTCTTAGCTTCCAACTCAGCACAGTCCCCAAAGTTTCCTTTGACCGCTCCACACCCTTCTAGACTTCCTCTGCAGGCCTTCTTTGGTATTTTCTTTTTTCTTTTAATTTCTTCTAAAAAAAAACCACACACACACAAAAAACCCAGGATACAGGTGCAGAACGTGCAGGTGTGTTACACAGGTACACGTGAGCCATGATGGTTTGCTGTACCTATTGATCTGTCCTCTAAGTTCCCTCCCCTCATCCCTCACCCTTCAACAGGCCCTGGTGTGTGTTGTTCCCCTCTCTGTGTCCGTGTGTTCTCAACATTCAACTCCCACTTATGAGTGAGAACATGTGGTGTTTGATTTTCTGTTCCTGTGTTAGTTTGCTGAGGCTGATGGCTTCCAGCTTCATCCATGTTCCTGCAAAGGACATGATCTCATTCCTTTTTGTGGCTGCATAGTATTCCATGGTGTATATGTACCACATTTTCTTTATCCAGTCTATCATTGATGGGCATTTGGGTTGGTTCCATGTCTTTGCTATTGTAAATAGTGCAGAAATAAACATACGAGCACATGTATCTTTAGAGCAGAACAATTTAGATTCCTTTGTGTATATACTCAGTAATGGGATTCCTGGGTCAAATAGTATTTCTGGTTCTAGATTCTTGAGGAATTGCCGCACTGTCTTCCACAGTAGTTGAACTAATTTACACTCCCATCAAGAGTATAAAAGTGTTCCTATTTCTCCACAGCCTCACCAGCATCTATTGTTTCCTGACTTTTTAATAATTGCCATTCTGACTGGCATGAGATGGTATCTCATTGTGATTTTGATTTGCATTTCTCTGCAATGCTCAGCAATGTTGAGCATTTTTTTCATACATTTGTTGGCCGTGTAAATGTCTTCTATCGAGAAGTGTCTATTTATATCCTTTGCCCACTTTTTGATGGGGTTGTCTTTTTCTTGTGCATATGTTTAAGTTCCTTGTAAATGCTGGATGTTAGACCTTTGTCAAATGGGTAGATTGCAATACCACCCTGAACATGCCCGATCTTGTCTGTTCTTTGATATTTTCTTAGGGTTCTCTTCAACCTACAAATAGTCACTGAATAATGTCATCTATTGTCATGGTTTTAAAGCCCAGCTGATGAGTCTTTAATCAGGACACTTTTAAAAATCTGATACCACCCTTGCCTGGACATTCCCAGATGCCTGAAATTCAGCCTTCCCAAATAAACTCAGTGTCTTTCCCCTGCATCCTCAATCCCGAGATGCTACCGTGATTCAAGTTTCTACCCAGGCCAGATACTTAAGAATCATTCTCAGCTTCTCCTTTTTTGTCTTCACATCTAATTTATCACCATGGCCTATAGATTATTTCTACTAAATATTTTATTCTCACAGTTAGCACCCTGACCCATGCCCTTATTCTCACTCACTTCAACTACTGCTGCTGGAGACTAGCTTCTCTCATCACTGCTGTTCCTCCTCTAATCCAATTCGTTCCATTTTCCACACTACACTCAGAGAGATCCTCCTTTTCCCTGGCCTTCCCTTAGGATAATGGCCAACCTCTTTGGTCGGTTAATTTCCATCAGTTGCATATCAGCTCATATATCCCCTTCAGTGTTGGGACCCCGTGTCAGTATTCCTGACACATGGTCCCATAATGCCCTGTCTTCCTTGTCATAGTGTACAGGACCGTTATTGTAATTGCACTTTATTGTAATAGCAGCTTATTTAATTGTTCGACTTCTTCACTAGAACATACACTCTGTGTGGTTGTTATACTTTTGCTTCATATCTTATCCTCATAGCCTAGCATATAATACACGTTCACAAATAATTTTTTTTAAAGAATGCATGCACTTACTCCTTTATGGAGGACCAGAGGTTTTTCAAACAATGAAGCAT